>NC_088931.1:85067500-85085000 GCF_038396675.1 Hydra vulgaris
AAAAGCATATTATGAATGAAAAAAAGGGTATGCGGACTCTTTTAGACGTTGGAGTCACTGCATCAAATCTCAATGATAATGAACAAGAGGACACTGTTTCTAAAGCAAATGATATAGATAAAATAAGCGATGATTTAACTGACTATTTTGATGGGGAAAAAATTGAAACGTTTGAAGATAATGAAGATGATTCAAATGAGATTGAGACTGTAAGCCTTTCTGCTTCTAATTGTGGTCAGGTCCTTCTTGGTATTGGTAATTTTTTTTCCCTCTCAATCTGAGATAGAAAAGTATGTCACAAATGACCATGTCGATTTTCCTAACATATTACTCAAAGATATTAACAATCAGGCTTTTCCTCAGACAATTTTCAATTTTAAGAATGTCAACGGTGAAGTTCATAAAAGAGACTAGCTGGTTTGGAGTCAACATAAACAGGCATTATTTTGCTTTCCATGTCGATTATTTTCTGGTAATATTTCCAAAAGCTCTGTTACTGTAAGAAATTTAAGTTCGCGATCAGTATTGGCTTCACCTGATAAATATGCAGCAACTGGTAAATGGCGAAAGTTGTGTAACAGGATTCCAGAGCATGAGAGGAGTAATGTCCACAGAGAATGTTACCTAGCTTGGCGAGAATTAGAAAGACGTTTTTTATTTGGAAAGGGTATTGAAACTTATTTGGAAGGCTCGATTAAATTGCAATCAATGAAATGGTCCAATATTCTTAAAAGATATATATATATATATTAATATATATTTGGGTGAACGTGGATTGGCTTTTCGGGGATCCTCCCAGCGAATTGGAGATGTAGATAATGGCAACTTTTTGGGTCTTATAGAGTTACTTTCACATTGGGACCCTATACTTAAAGAGCATGTATTATCAGTGGAAGAATCTCAGCGAAAAGAGCATGTATTATCAGTGGAAGAATCTCAGCTGATACTCAAAATGAATTCATTGCAGAATGCTCAGATTTGGTGCGACAGCATATTTTACAAGAAAGAAGATCTGCTAAGTATTTCGCAATAATGGTCGATGCAACACCAGATTTGTCACATACAGAGCAAACAACATTCATATTACAATATGAAATATTAAAAGATTCACAATATGAAATTGTTGAACGATTTCTAACATATGTAGATTGCAACAATAAAACTGGGGATGAGATATCTCAAATGGTAGTGGAAACATTTCAACATAACTTCATTCCTCTCTCAGATTGCAGGGCACAAGCATATGACAATGGATCAAATATGGCTGGAAAATACAATGGTGTGCAAGCCAAAATACTTAAGTTATGTCCATTAGCACTATTTTCCCCTTGTGGATGTTACACACTTAATCTTGTAGGAAATGATGCGGCAGAATGTATTCCTGAAGCTGTAACATTTTTTGGAACGATTCAAACAGTATATAACTTGTTCAGCTCAAGTCCAAAACGATGGGAGATATTATCAAAACACATCAATTGCTCACTAAAAGGAATGTCACTTACAAGGTGGTCAGATCGTGTTGAAAGTGTCAAATCTTTTGCAGCACAACTTTCTGGGATTAAATTGTCATTGGAAGAGCTTTTAGAATTAAACTTGACTTCTAAAACAAGAACTAAAGTAGAAGGTGCCTTATATTATATTAATTCGTTTTCCTGCATAATAATGGTACAAAATTCTTGTTCCGATTGATTTTTGAAACAAAGTTATTCAAGCAAGAAATGCAACTTTAGATGTGGAAGTGGACAACATAAACCACTTACTGAGACAACTTCTTGAGCTTCGGAGTAAATGGAAAGATATCTGGTCAGAATCAAAGAATGTTGCAATGAATTTGGATATAGAAGTCAAACTATCAAGAGGGCGAGGTGGTGCAAATTTCAAAAGAGCCAGAGTTGTTAGCGAGCCAGAGGATCGAGGGTTTACAGATTTAAATGAAGATGAGACCATAGAGGAATCATGCTTTAGAAGATTTGTTTTCTATGTGGTATTAGATAGTGTTATTGATTGCCTTACTGTAAGATTCAAAGCACCACAGAGCATTTCAGATAAGTTTAGCTTCATGTGGAATTATGTCAATATTGATTTGAATACATTGGAAATGAAAACAAAATTATTAAGTGAAGAGTATGTTAGCGAAGCATAACATACTCTTCACTTAATAACAGCAGATGTTAGCAAAGATGTTGTAATGGAAATAAAACAGTTAAAATCTATACATTATGCAAATTTTGGATCGAATCAATTAAGCCCCTTTGAACTCCTAAATTCGATTAGTCGAACTAATTTACATGGCCAATTTCCAAATATTTGTGTCATTCAGCAAACTAAAACTGATTAAAAACTTTTTAAGAACTACAATGCTACCAGGACGGTTAGTGGATTTGGCAATGTTGAGTCTCGAATCTTCAATATCTAGGTCAATTGATTTTGACAAAGTTAATCGAAATTTCGCTTCAAAAAAAAACAAGAAAGAAAAGCACCTTTGTTTTGTAAATGAACTATTCTTGGAATAAACTATTTGTTAAAATTCTGTTTTTATTAGTACTTGTATATTTGTTGAGATTGATTATTGTATTATTGAACATGGTTGAAACGTAACAAGTAGTCTGAATTTTTATTTCAGAAATATCCTTTAATCCAATAATGAAAGAAAAACTAATAACATAAAAAAAAAAAATAATAGTTCAAAACGGTTAATAATTATTCTTTAAATTAATATTCTTAAGTAAATGAAATAATTGTTGCTAGAAATAAAACTGTAATTCAAGATTGCATCCTCATTGTGAACAATTGCCGATTTCAAAAACCAATGTGGAATTAAACCACAATTGATTCAGCAAAAGCATACAGTAACAGTTTAAAATATTAGAATTATGGGTAAAGGGCCCAAAAATATCTCTTGCACCGTCTAAAATTATGGCTCTCGGCGGGCCTGTATGTATATATATATATATATAATATGTATATATATATATATATAATATGTATATATATATAATATGTATATATATAATATGTATATATATAATATGTAAGTTAATTTCAATAAAAGGCAGCGTATAACTATTTTTAAATATATTTGATATAATAATATATTAACAATATTTCGCTGGCCTATTGTGGCCAGCGTCATTAGGTAATAATAAAACGTTACAAATAACATAAAACAAACCGTTTAAAAAGAAGACCTTAAAAAACGTCAAATATAAAAACCAATTTAATAATATAATAATGAGGTCAGTTAAGTTTTTGTCAAAATGAGTCCCTAAGTTTTTGTTTTAACCATATCCCCGTCATCTCGATTTAGAACACCTTGCCCAATACCTATCTCGTATCGAACTCTTGCTTTGTTTATCTCCAGGGATTCTCTAATTTTTTTATCTTGCATTCTGAAACGACTGCTAAGGTCTTAGGATTTAGCCAATCGAAATTACCACGGCATGTTCTAGAATGTTCCGTGGCTCCTGAACTCAACCATTTTTGATTTTTATAAGCTCTTTGGTGTTCTGCACTTTTAAAATGATTTTCTTTTCCACATGAGCATTTAAATTAGTAAACTCCCGGATTTGAGTTCGGAGCTAGTTTTGTTTTATTGTTGCATAAATTATTTAAATTTAAGTTATTTAAAGTGGGAGCTAAAGTAAATATAACTTTGATGTTTTGTTTTCTAAATTCTCTTCTGAGTTTTGCGCCAATAATAGGTATCCAAGGTAGTTTAACAAACTTTTTATCTAACTGATTAGATGAAGTATTTTTTGAAACTCCACCTAGCTTATACAAATCTTTTTCTGCGGGCAACTTTGTAAATGGTTAGTTGTTACCTAGTTTTCTATTTCCATTTAAATAAATGCAGAATTTTATAATGAGAAATTTATATTTTAGGGGGCGCCGGTTGACTGAGGGGGCGCGGGGGCAGCTTACTTTCCCCCCTTCCTTACCCATGCTCTATGCTGAATCTGCCACTTGTTTGTTAATTTAAAGTTTTAAGAAACAACTCTTGCTTTTCTTTTGAATCGAAGCGAGCATGGCTATCATTCACATATCTTTTGTAAGTTATTGGTTAAAATTTATCACTGTCAGATACGCACATATCATGTGCGTTTCTGACAGTGATAAAGAATGATACTATCATTCTTTGATATTAAAATTTCAATAGTTACGCTGAATAGAATGATATTAAAATTTCAATAGTCACGATTTCTTTATCACTGTCAGAAACGCACATATTATCTGCGCTTCTGACAGTGATAAAGAATCGTAACTATTAAAATTTTAAACAATATAAAAAAAAGTATTCCATTAAGCTTCTGTTATAGACCACCTGATGGCGCGTCTGAAAATCTCGGTTTCTTTTTACAGCAAAATATCATTCACAAAAGTAGCAAAAAAAACAAAATTACTTTTATAACTGGAGATTTCAACATGAACTGGTTAATTTATAGTAAAGATAAAAAAAGTAAAAAGTTTTTATGATGAAATATTTATGGCAGGAGCTCTTCCATTAATTAATTGCCCTACTATAATAACCAAAGCTTTAACGACGTTGATTGATAATATTTTTACAACAGATATTTATGATAAGAAATTACAAAAAGGAATTATAAAAACCAACATACCCGATCATTTAAATTTAAAAACGACTCAACAAATACTTGGAGAACGTTGAAAGAAATAACAGGCAAAAAATTCAAACTCCCTTTCTAAAGTAATTAAAATAAATAAAACAAATATATATGAACCAAAAGAAATTGCAAACGAGTTTAATAAACATTTCATTGATATAGGAACTATTGACAAGTTAGATTCCTATTCCGAAAAAACTTTTAGTGATTTCCTAGAGCCTATAATTAATTCGCTTTTTATAGATAATTTATATTCTGACTTATCTTTTGACGAGTTTGAGAGAGTTTACAAATCTCTCAAAAGAAAATAAACGGCAACATAGTCATAGATTGCTTTGAAAATTTAAAATGTATTCTTTATAAAGTCTTCGAGACATCTATACAGCAAGGCGTATTCCCCGACCAACAGATAAAGTTGCACTATTTTACAAAGATGGAAAAATATCAAATATTAGTAATTACCGCTCTATCTCAGTTCTTACAACCTTCTCGGAAATTTTAGAAAGAATTATATTCAATAGAAAATACAATTACCGTAACATAAAATTAATTGACATAAAATGTGGTGTTCCAGAGGGTTCTATTCTAGGCCCACTTTTGTTTTTAGTCTATATAAATGATTTAAAAAAAGCTTCTAACCTTATGAGTACCATATTTGCGAACCATACTAATTTTTTTCTGTCAAACAATTACATGAGCTTTTTTTAAATATAAATAAAGAACTCAATCACATCTCCAACTGATTTAAGTGCAACAAGTTAACTTTAAATATTGATAAAACAAAATGGATCCTTTTCCACTCCCTCGCAAAAAAGCGTTTTTTACCAAATAATTTACCTAAATTTTTTATTGATAAAATTGAAATAAAAAAGGAGTCGGTCACAAGATTTTTAGGCATTTACATTAGAATATTACATGGAAGTACCATATCGATGAAAATATTACACGGAAGTATCATATCGACTTTATTTCTTCTAAATTGGCCAAAAGTATTGGAATTCTATATAAGGTCAGATACTATCTAAGTAAACAAAATTTTATTCAGCTCTACTACTCATTTATTCATAGCTATATAAATTATGCAAATATTGTTTGGGGAAGTACCTCTAAAAGTAAGTTACGAAATCTCTACCATCGTCAGAAACACGCGATACGTTTAATATGTTTTGAAAATCTTTTTTCTAATTCAAATATTTTATTTAAAAACGTTAAAGCACTTAACGTTTACGAAGTCAATGTCTTTAATATTTTATATTTTATGTTTCGTCGTAAAAGTGAACAACCATTTTTCACTTTTAAAGATTTTTTTACCCATAAAGCTATAAACAAATATACATTACGAAATAATAATTTATTAATTGAACCCTTTTGTCAAACAAAGTTTAATCAACTTTGCATAAGCTATCGACCACCGTATTTATGGAACAAAATTGTTGTTCCTAATTTTGATTTGTCAATTTCGTTTTCTGTTTTTAAAACTAAATTAAAAAACTATATTCTTTTTACTGACAGTATATATAAATATTTTTGAAATGTAAAATTATTTTCACTCTTTATAATTTGTAAAATTATTTTCAGTCTTTGTTTATTCTACATAGTTAATAGTTATTAAATAAATTGTGTTTTTATTTTATTATATATACGCGTTTGATATATTTTATATGGTTCTGGCGAAAGGTCTTTTGGATCTTCTTTCAGATACCATGTTTATATATTGTTATATTGTTATATTACGATTAATAATTGCAAATTTTAGAAAAAAAATTTGTTATGAATTTCAAGTGCGCCCAGTGAAAAATAAAACCGCGTCCAACATGGGTTCCACGTGGGTTCCGTGTGGGATTAATGGAATTTACGTGAGACGGATTTTCCCATGCGGTATCCGTATGGAAATTTGTCACTTTAAACCCACATGGGTTACATGTGGGAGCCATATGGTATTTACTCACATGGGAAATCCCTCTTGGGCTTCTTGTAGGATTTGCATGGGAATTTGTTTGAAGGCTGGAAACTAAAAAAAACCTTAAATTTTAAAATCGACATTACCAAGGTTGTTATCTGTCAAATATGTCTAAGACATATTTTCTGCCGACATAAAATATGTTCCACATATTTTCTATCGACATATTTTGACATAATTTTATGTCTAAATTATTTTCTGTTAACATAAAATATGTCAGACATATTTTCTATCGACATATTTTGACATAATTTCATGTTTGAATTATTTTCTGTTAACATAAAATATGTCAGACATATTTTCTATCGACATATTTTGACATAATTTTATGTCTAAATTATTTTCTGCTGACGTAAAATATGTAAGATATTTTCTATCGACATATTTTGACATAATTTTATATCTGAATTATTTGCTGTTTGATATTCTTAAAGAAAAAATCAATCTAACAATTTTATTGCGCATTTCAGCTTAATTTACAGAGTTAAGTAAAAATAGTTTAACAAGTTTGTTGCTTTTTTGCAATCAATTATGCTTCATAAAACTTTTACTTTAAACCCTATAAGCAAACATCAGTTGTTTCATAAAGGTCTTTTTCTGCCCTTTTTAGCGATGTATCATTTGATAGTATTGACTAATATTGACATTTATTGACTTATTTATTGATTATGACTTATTTATTGATTATGACTAATATTGACATTAATAGTATTGACTAATATTGACATTTGATAGTATTGACTAATATTGACAAGTATTGATGCATCATTTGGTAGTATTTGATAGTACTGATTAGTATTGATTAATATTGGCGCTTTCCCTTATTAGAATGTAAAAACCATCTCAAGCTGAGTTTTTATTACTGAAAGTAGTTTTTATAAGTATGACTAAACTTAAAATTATTCTTTTGATTAAAATAATATTTAAAAAAAAAAACATTTTCAGTTATTTTTAATTATTAGTTGATCCTGAAAAAAATTTCATTATGAAAAATAGTGTTCAAAAGATTCTATGAAAAAAACGGTTCACAGAATTTCAAAAATTCGTGCCAAATTAAATTCATTTAATCTGAAGAATTTGAAATATTTCGCAAAAGTTATATTCAGCTCATTAAATTCATATTAAGAAGACTAACCAGTAATAATTTATAACTAATTACGAATAATATACTTTTAGTTATAACAGTTATGATTTATTTAACAATAAAATAATTGACAATTGCACTATAACTGCATAATTAACTGCCATAAACTTGCATAAAATGTTTTGAGTGAAACATATATTGGAATAATTATTTTTTTCGTTTTCCTTACGATTTAAAGTCAAAAGTAGAGAATTATTGAATGAATCCACTATTAATTAAAAATAACTGAAAATGTTTTTTTTTAATTATTATTTTTAATCAAGAGAATAATTTTAAGTTTAGTCATACTAATAAAAACAATTTTCAGTAATAAAAACTCTATATACTAATCCATACTAATCAATACTATCAAATACTGTCAAATGATGCATCAATACTAGTCGATACTATCAAATGATACATCGCTAAAAATACTTAGTCATTACTATTAAATGATACATCGCTAAAAAGGGCAGAAAAAGACCTTTATGAAACAACAGATGTTTGCTTATAGGATTTAAAATAAAAGTTTTATGAAGCATAATTGATTGCAAAAAAGCAACAAATTTGTTAAACTATTTTTACTTAACTCTGTAAATTAAGTTGAAATACGCAATAAAATTGTTAGATTGATTTTTTTTTCAAGAATATCAAACAGCAAATAATTCAAATATAAAATTATGTCAAAATATGTCGATAGAAAATATGTCTTACATTTTTTATGTCAGCAGACATAAAATATCTAAGACATATTTGTAATTTGCGCTTGCCCATACAATATTTCCATAAGCTAAATAACTATGTATCAAAGAAAAATACAAATTTTTTAAAGACCTAATGTTTAAGAATGGTTTTACTTTATACATTATTGCAATATTTCTTGAAAGTTTTCTTTCCAGAGAGCTTACATGAGTCTTCCAAAATAAATTTTTATCTAAAATAACACCTATAAAAGTTTACTGATGTTTATCTAGTTATATTTATTTATTTGTTTTAGATCAGGTAGTTTTAGGGGAAGATTATCTGTTTTATTTTGTCTATAAAAAGTATATACTTTTTGTTACGTTAAGCGATAGTTTATTACATGTAAAACATTCGTTTACTTTGTTTAACTCTTCATTAACCACTGTAAAAAGCGTTTTAATATCCCTATGTGAATAAAACAAAATTTAATAAGCTTGATGTTAAAGATAAATCATTTATATAAAGTGAAAATAATAGCGGTCCTAAAATCGAGCCTTGAGGAACTCCGCATGTCAATATATTTTTGAACGTTTTACCTGTTTCATATTGTATAAACTGTTTTCTGCTTGATAAATATTCTTTTAACTAGATTAAGTTATTGTTTTTTATTCCATAATGTTCAATTTTTTTAAGAAGAATAACATGGTTGACGGTGTCAAAGGCTTTATAAATAAAAACTCCTAATGTCAAACAATCATAATTGAAGGCATTTGTTACATGGGTTACTACTCGGTCAAAGCGTGGTCGGTTAAGTGATTTCTTCTAAAACCAAATTGCTTGTTGAGCAACATGTTGTTTACCGTTAAGTAACTGTTAAGGCTATGATACATTATTCGTTCGAGTAACTTGGAAAAGCATGGCAGAACCAATATTGGTCTGTAATTTAAAGTATTTGTATCATCACCAAATTTAAAAATAGGTGAGACTCGGGCAATTTTTAGTTTTTCTGGAAAAGTACCTGATTTAATAGAAAGATCAAAAATGTGATATAGAGAGGACTCTATAATATTAAAAACCAATTTTGCAACATGCACGCTAATTTGATCAAAACCTACATTAGTGTTGTTTTTTAGACTATCTAGAGTAGATCGTAACTCATAAATATCTAGTTTAGATTCATCCATTACTTTAGCATAGGTTTTTAAATATAAATCATATGAAGAACTAGACGGAATTTTTTTAGCTAAGTTAGGCCCAATATTAAGAAAGAAGTTGTTCAGATTTTTGACAATTATTGTTTTATTATATATATATATATTTACCATCTACTCAAATTTTTTTGGCAGATGGTTTTTTTCACAATTTTTTGAATTGCCAATAATTTCTTTAATTACCTTCCACGTCATTTTAGTGTTTCCGTTAGTTTTTTTTAGTTTTTCAAATATATTTTATAATTTTTAAAATTTTTTATATTTTAAGAACTTTTCATACAATTTTTTTTTTCGAGGATTTTAGTAAGCCTTTAAACATCCAAGGACATAGGAGTGACTTGGTATTTATAACAATTTTTTTCTCAGGAAACGCATTTTCATACTGATTACAAAAACGATGAAGAAATAGTTTGTAGGCATTGTTTGCCTCACTTGATTTCAGTACAAGGTCCCAATCAATCTTATATTTTAAAAGGTCATGGAATTTTTGTAAGGAGTTTCCATTGATCAATTTGGCAGAGTAGTTTTGAAATATTTTATAATGAACCTTAAAGGTTCATGGACCTTCGGACCCATGAACCAAGGACCTTTAATCAAACGTTTTTGTATATTTTCTTAAATTAAACTAAATTTATGTTTGAGCTAATGATAGTTTTAGTAAGTGCATACTTTCTTCTTTTTTTTGTTTACTTTTTACATGGTATTTATGGTTTTTATGTTTACTGAAGTCTTTTACATGGTATTAATTACAAATAAGCATATATTAAAAAAAAAAAAAAAAAATTTAAAGAAAAAAAAGAGAATCAACTGTACCTTTGTTTTGTATTTTACAAAAACTGATAAGATCTTTTTTTATCAACTTAGCATTAGCAGATAAGCACGGAAAAACCACTTTTAACTTTTGCTATATTTTTGTTAACTAATAATAATTTAATAATTCGCAATACTTAAATTATTTACAATAGAGATTATGTGTTCATGTGGCAATTGGATCAAAGCAAGGAAAGAAAGCTAATTGAATTAGCAGTTAACGAATTTAAAACAGAGCTAATCAGAAAAGTAGAGAAAAAAACTGAGATAGTAGAGCTAATAGAAAAGGTTGAGAGAAGATGAAGATTAAGATGAAGAAATAATTATTAAGATGGGTATGATATAATGGCTGATCTTGGAGCGTATTGTCATTAATAAAGAAAAAATAACCAATGATATAAAATCAAAACTTAAAACACTCAAAAAATTATTTTATTTTAACGACTCTAGTAACAGTTAGATATCAAAATACAGCAATTTTGCACCAGTCTTTGCTAAGTCAAGATCACAAGCTAATAAAGATCTCGTTAGTCCAATATCCACAATGCAAAAGCAACTAAAAAAAAAGTATAAGTTAATAATCTGTCATTGTATATATATATATATATATATATATGTAAATTATGTTAGTGTATTTTATATATATATATATATATATATATATATATATATATATATATATATATATATATATATATATATTTTATATTAGTAGAAAATCACATAACAAAAATTTTTTTCATTTTTTGTTAAGTGATTTTCTACTAATATAATATATAATTGCTCTGTTCTATTGAGAACATTGAGCACTCTATTGTGTAGAATACATTTTAAAGTTGTTTCAATATATATATATATATATATATATATATATATATATATATATATATATATATATATATATATATATATATATATATAATATATATATATATATATATATATATATATATATATATATATATATATATATATATGTATATTATCCTGAAAGTAAAATTAATGCAATGGTTATATCTTCCCGCAAAATAAAGCTCTAACCAACCGACGATGCCACAAACAGTTTTAATATTAAAAACTCAGTTTTAATACTAGAAACTCAGTTTTAATATTAAAAACTCAGTTTTAATATTAGAAACTCAGTTTTAATATTAGAAACTCAGTTTTAATATTAAAAACTCAGTTTTAATATTAGAATCTTAGTTTTAATATTAGAAACTCAGCTATTGTTGAACTTTAAATTGCAAAATCAAGAAATATGGTCTTAGCAGCAGCATCTAACTTTTCCAAAACAAAAGTTTTAGCAGACCGGATTGATTATTTGCAGAATATGCCAATTTAAACCAAAATTAAATTTGCAAAACAAGTCGAGTTTAAACCAAGTTTAAATTTACAGAACAAGCCAAGTTTACTAAGTTTAACAGTAGTTTAAGAGTATACTGCACTTGATTTTATTTTAGTTTTATTCCAAATAATAATGTATTAAATAAACGGTGCTCGTGTTTGTACTTTTACAACTTAATATGTTTTGTAATACTTGATTGTATTTTTATTTTTAATTTTTGTCTATCATGTGTCACTCTGTCTCATTTATGTTTTACTTTGTCATACAATACTAAATATTTTGATGCTCAAAATGTTTTAATAACTGTTATCCTCAAATTCTAAGTGATACTTGTTGTTTTATTGTCATAAAACAACAAATTCACTAATAACATTCATCACTAATCATCCTGATTAGTAATGAATGTTACTTGTAACATTCATCACTAATCATTCTGATTAGCGAAGAATGTTACCAGTGAACTTTAGGTGCAAACACATATTTTTAATAATCTTTAAAAGCCGCTCTATTATTAGTTTATTTTATTTTTATTTTTATTTTATTTAAATCTATTGTAGTTGGGTTGAATAGGGATAAACATCTAAAACAGTTGGTTTATTTATTCACCTCACATGCTGTGTTAATAAGAAAACAAAAAAATAGCAAGGTTAGTTAATTTTATTTATCAGACTTCAGGCCATACTAAATTGGGTGGTAGCAAGCACATGGAAATAAACTTACGACACCATTTTCTGTTGATTGGGTCATTATTTCTTGTGTATTCCACCAGCAGACCAATGGCTTTAATCTTTTTGAGAATTACCTGGGCATAATGAAATCTACAACCGGTTACTCTTATGTTTGGAAAAACAGCTTTGGCAGAGTTTCCAATGGCAGTTTCATAGTCAGCCATCCCATTCTGTGGCACAAAAGTTGGAGAAAGTTCGCGAAGCTTTTTAAAAACACGTAGGTAGAGAGACCTTCTTTTCGTCCAGTCAATAAAACATGCAGAACAGGCACGATCATTGTTCCTAACTCCAGTGAAATATTGACCATGGAAGATGGCAGGAACCACACGAAATGTAGCATCAACAAACAGGATAGTGGTTTATGAAAAAGAGAAATTATTAATATTTAAAAATAGCTGGAATCTAAACTAATAAACAATTATTTTAGGTTAGGTTCCCCCATTTTGATATTGAGATGAATTATAGCTTAAAAATGATTTACCTGACAAATATGTCAGCAGTGTTGAAGAACAAAAGAACAAAGCTAGTTAATTCTCAAACTCTACAAGGCCTTGGTAGATGTTAGAAAATGGATTGGGCTGCAACATGTTTAGAACTACTTAATTTGGGGATTTAGGGTTTGTGTTGTAGCGACTTCTTCGTGCACTCTGTAGAATTTGTTCACACTTTCTGAAAGTGCAGCCTTAACACCTTTATTTGAGGACTGGATGGCATTGTTGTAGATTTCACGCAAAGGTAGCTGTGTAGTTGAAGCCATGTCTCGCATTTTCTCAAGAGCTGGAAGGTGATCAAAATTTTTGGGCCTAGTTTCACAAGTGTGACCATGTATTGTCTCAAGTAAATTAGTTGACAAAACTATTTTTGCACTTCTGTCACAAAGATGACGATGCTTACACTTGAGAAAACCATTGTTTTCCTTATTTTTGATGTAGCCAAAGTCCCCTGCAACTTACACAAATGTTTTCCGTTTATCACCTTCAATTTTTCTGTATTCAATTTTGCTATTTTAAATTTAAACAAAGCTTGATATATTTTCACATGTTGGATTTTACGATGTTTACATAAAATTTTGCAACAAAAAAAATATATTATTTTGGAAAATAATAAAAACCTTTTTTTGAAGGTTCATGTACACTTTGAGCTTTAACACAAGAACCAGTTTGAAAAAATTATGCCGTCTTTGAACTGCATCACAAATGCATTAAAATTACAGTTGTAAAAAAATTCGATTGTAAAAAAACTCGATGTTAAATTAATCGGCTGTGAAAAGTAATTAAGTTTTAAAATTACAAATTCGATTGTAAAAAAATCGATTGTACAAATTCGAAATGCTAAATTATTCGGTTTTTTTAAAGTTTCATTAAACTTTTAATGATATTCGATCATCTTATTCTATGTTCAATAAATTCGATTCTAGAAATTAGTTAAATCTTTTTCGATTCTAAGCAGTTTTTACACAATTCGGTTCATTAGTTTCATTAAACTTCTAATGATATTCGATCATCTTATTCTATGTTCAATAAATTCGATTCTAGAAATTAGTTACATCTTTTTCGATTCTAAGCAGTATTTACACAATTCGGTTCTCAAACATTTTCACAAATTCGGTTCTGGCATTGGACGCCCAACATTTAACTTACTTCCCCCCCCCCCCCCCTTAATGATTAAATTTTTTTCAAATTTTGTAAATGAAAAATTAAAAAAATTTGAAAAAAAAATTAAACATATTTAAATAGTAGTAATAACAGTAGTTTACAACTTCAGGAAAAAGTGTTTAAAAGTAAAATGTTTAGAAAAAAAACTTTTAATTTATAAACATTTTTTAAATATATAAAACCTTTTAAAATTACATAGGCTTGCTCTGAACAAAAAGTGAGGAGTAAAAGTGATTACCACATGCAACACTATTGGTTTAAACTTCTTTCAGTGCATGATAGAAGGTAAAAAAAATTAATTTCACTCAACTTATCGAAGAACTGCAAGTCGATATTATGTTAATAATAAAAAAAATCGTTCCTGTTATGGAACTTAAAAGAACAAAGAAAAACATTAAAGCTTTGACGGAGGAAGGTATTCCTCGATGTTTTCCGAAATTCTTCCAACGATAAAGAAATCGTAACTATTGAAATCTTGATAAGATCTTCAAAATCTTTTACAAAACAAGTTTATATTTTTAAGTTGTTATATTTCGAATAATAATTGCAAACTTAAAAAATATATATAGTTAATCTGAAAGGATTAGGTCTAGAGTTAAAGGAAGATTGGCACGTTTTGTTAATCTGCACTGTACATAAATTAATATAAAAATATTATGATAAATATTTAACATTATCTAGGAGTAGGTCTGTTGACGGGTACGTTGGTGACTAACGTTATCCCAAATTACCTAAATGCTAGCGTTTTCCATGCAATATATATATATATATATATATATATATATATATATATATATATATATATATATATATATATATATATATATTGTTTTTGCATGAAAAACGCTAGCATTTAGGTAATTTGGGATAACGGTAGTAACCAACGTGCCCGTCAACAGACCTACTGCTAGATAATGTTAAATATTTATATATATTTAACATTATCTAGGAGATTATTATAAATTTTATATATATATATATATATATATATATATATATATATATACATGTATATATATAAATATAAATATATATATATATATATATATATATATATATATATATATATATATATATATATGTATATATATATATATATATATATATATATATATATATATATATATATATATATATATATATATATATATATATATATATATCGTCGTTGGCCAGGTAATATCTCACTAGTGTAAAAAGCAAAATTTTACAGGAGACTGAAAAAACTATATATTTCAATGAAATGAGATTTTAAAAGTAAGAGTAAAAAACAAATAACTAACAAATTATATTATAATTTGTTAGTTATTTGTTTTTTACTCTTATATTTGATAATTTGTATAAACAAGGGGTTAGCAATCTTTTAAGACGGAAGACCCAAAGTTTACAATTTATAAAAAGTTTCCAGTTTTTAGTCTCCTGTAAAATTTTGCTTTTTACACAAGTGAGATATTACCTGGCCAACGACGATATATTGTTTTTGCATGGATAACGCTTGCATTTAGGTAATTTAAGATAACGGTAGTAACCAACGTGCCCGTCAACAGACCAACTCCTAGGTAATGTTAAATTTTTATCAATTTATATTTATACTAATTTATGTACAGTGCAGAGTCACAAAACGTGAATGTGCCAATCCTCCTTACTTTAACTTTAGACCTAATCCAATTCTACATTGAAAGCAAACTAATTCTAATAGAGTCTATCATAACAAAATAATGCATTTGATAATTTGTATAAACAAGGGGTTAGCAATCTTTTAAGACGGAAGACCCAAAGTTTACAATTTATAAAAAGCTTCCAGTTTTTAAAGAACTACTAACATCTTGTTTTCAATATCATAATAGTATTTGTACATGGAGCTGGAGAGTCGCATTATAACATTGAAGTTTTAGCATCAAATGTTTATACCAGGGTCGGCAACCTGTTTGCGAGTAGGTTACCGATTCTGGTATAAACATTTAAATAGGATAATATAGATTATGTACTTGCATAAATCTTTATATATTTTTACATCAGGCCAACAAACACAAACTTTGAAAAAATAATAGTGTTACGAGTAAACATCTCGCGGGTGCTCATTTAGTTCTGTATGTGTCAGGTATTTTTAAAGCGCAACACGGTTTAAAAAAAGCATAATATAGAAAATGTCATTAAAATAATAAAGGTTGCGTAAGAATGTAACACAAGGCTACAAACGATGCCTAATTTTCTTTTTTTTTTTAAGTTTAGTTTACTTAATTTTAGTGGTCAATAATTTAAAATATTTACAACAATCCGTAATAAATTACCAACAAAAATGTGCTGCATCAGGCACCTCTAAACTAGCAGTTTTACGATACTTGTGCACATCTGTGACACAATTACCATAAGAACATAATAGAATACTAAAAACATATGTGGAGGGAGTTTATTTCCAGTTATCGTTTAAAAATTCTCTTTTAACTGATTTAAATGTTTATCTAGTCAATTTTTGAAAATGTTGATGAAAGTCGCGTCAATTACTATTTGCGGCAGAGTATTCCACTGCAACACAACACGTGTCGTGAAGAATTTCTATCTTGGCATGCAATTGAGTACTCTTTGCTGTGCAAGTTTTTGATTATGACCAAGCATAATATACTTTGACGACGAAGGACGATTAAATATTATATAAAAGTTCATTTCATCAAATCCACGCATGAACTTGAAGATCAGAATTAAATCACCTTTTATTCTTCTTTCTTTAAGAGTAGGAAACCTAACATGACTCTTCGCTGCTCGGCGGTGCGATGGTTAATTTCAGGAATGGTTTTTGTAGCACGGTTTTAAACTTTTTCTAGCGCTTCTATGTCTGTCAGTTGGTAAGGTGACTATGCTTGGATAGCGTACTCTAGGTGAGGACGAACATACGTGTGTACACTTCTTTCCACAATGAAAAACTACGGCTGTGAATAGTTTTTTTCAGCCTCTCTAAGGAGCGGTTAGCGTTTACCGCAGCTGCTGAAACTTGTGCATTAAGTTTAAGATCATTTGAGATAAGAACTCCAAGATCTCTTTCTGACTGAGCAACTTCGATTGCAAGTGACAGGTCTTCTGATCCTGGTATGTAATAGTCTCGTTTTGATACCTTTTTTTTTGGCCAATATGCATGACTAGTAACTAAGTAACTAAATTTATTTTAAAAAGTAACGTTGTTGACGTCAACTTTTCTTTACTTCCCCCCTCCCCCTAATCAAAAATTGTCAAAAATTTCCAGACCCTTCTCCCCCTATTTTGTTGACGTAATTAATGGACAGCCCCACACATATAAAGTTGTATTATATTTTTCTACATGTAAATACCCTGGCACACGCGAAAAAACAAATGGTTAGATTTTACGT
>NC_088931.1:85090000-85107500 GCF_038396675.1 Hydra vulgaris
CTCTGCAGTTACATAAGCATTACAGTTTGTTTCAGTTAAATTGTAAAGTTAATTTAAAACTTGGCTCTAGTTAATGAATCGAATATAAATCCTATTATCAACTGGATGTACAAAGATAGTTTACTACTTAAAGAAGTTTGACCAAAAGATAATAAACTTAGACCAAAAGATAATAAACAATTTTTTATGAGAATAACAACAAATTATGAAATGATTTGAATTTCACCATGTGTATATTTAAACAGACCAGGCTTGTTTTTTCTTTAAAAAAAATTATTTTTCCAAGCATCATAAAGTTATTCTAATACCTAAAACGAGGATTAAAAATCTCTATTATTTTATCAAACTTTTTCTTCAGTTTTTTATTTCTTAAATAACATTCTTATACCTTATTAAAATTGTGTTCACACACACAAAAAAAAAAGATTTTAAAAGAAGGAGGCATGCTTTGCATATTTTTCTAAAATCGAACTGTAGTTTTGCAATGCATTCAATTTTGCCAGCTTTTTAAAATTTTCAAGAATTTTAATATTTTAATATATTTTAATATATATTACTTTTTAAACCATTTTTCGTAACGCGACTTAAATTATGAAAAAAATGCAACTTGCTTTACTGACCTGTTTCGGTTAACATTAGGTTAATGTAAAAAAATTTTAATTTTATAATGATCTAAGGGTGTTTATAATTAATAAAAACACAACTGTGTTCCTATAAAGAATTTTGACCCTGCCTAAACAGTACGGTGGGCCGAAAATTTTTCTGATTTTTAACCCGCTATACCGCAAAAAACTTGTTTTTAGGGTACCTAAGGATAATGCAAAAAATATATATATATTTTTATTTTAAATCTGGAGTTAAAGCATCGCGCTTGAATAATCGAAGAAATTTTCCGTTTTTATAATTTTTTAACAAATGAAATGAAATTGAATAAATTCTTTAAATATCTGGAGACAATTTAAGTAGAAAAAAGTATCGGAATGGTAAATAAGAAATCTTTTTTTTTTATTATTAAAAAATCGTCTTTTCTACTAAAACTTTTTTGAAGAAATATATTTCTTTTACTTTTCGCTAATTTCTGTTGGTAGTTTAAGACATGATTTCCTTGAAAAATAAGGTATTGAGGAGTTACGTGTAGTTTTTATAATTCCACCTCTGGAATTAAAGCCAGCTACTTTTTGTGAAGCCTCTGTTACAAGCGTTACGCATCGTTCTACAGCTTGGGTGTGACATTGAAACTTTTGAAAGTTCCACTAAGCCGCTGTTTCACCTGATTGGATCTTTGACCAAATATCTTTATCTGAGACTCTTCGCAGCAAAGGTGGCGGCAAAAGCGTAGTAATGTTCCAGTCGATCATCTCTGTATAGTCGGTAGCAAGGAAAGAAAAGCAACTAAGATTTTGTGCTCCTCTCGATTTTGGGCCTATCGTTTCTGTCTAACGTTTGAAGTAAATGCCGGAATGGCAATGCAGTGGTCTTTTTACATATTTTTCAATTGTGGGAATAACACCGGATTTCCATCCCGTGTTAGTTATAGCGCCATCGCATCCGATTAAGTCCAGTTCATGAAATGAAAATCCAGCTTCATTCAAATATGAAATAATGCTCCGGGCAATGTTTTTCTCCGAGCAGACCCAGAAGTTGGTGAAACATGACCAACGTACATGGAACCTGGTTCTTTTAAAATTGAGTAATGTTCCTCTTTTATGGTTCGTCAAAACTGTTTTAATTTAAGTTTTTCAACCACTAGAGTTTTGTCCTTCCTCCCATCAAAATACAGTCCTTGAAGTGGGTTATATTTTTCCTTGCTCTGCATTTGAAGTTGTGAACGGTTATCCACTTTTGCTCTTCTAATTTTATTTTTGTCAACAAGACTGTGATCATAATTGGTTACGATTCCAAAATCTTGCAAAACACTTGAGGCAATAGCTGCCATTGCTCTGTCTGATAATCCATAGTGATCACTAGTCAGAGCAGTATTTTTCATTGTAATGCACATCTGTCATGATGGCTTAGTTAGCTTAAATTCTTCTATTTCTTTATCGAATAATTCTTCAACGGAGACTATTGAACTCTCTTTACTTTTGTGTTTTATCTAAATGGTGCATGAGTGTTGCGATAATAGATTATGTTGAGCATGAATGCTGCGATAATAGATTATGTTGAGCATGAATGTTGCGATAATAGATTATGTTGAGCATGAATGTTGCGATAATAGATTATGTTGAGCATGAGTGTTGCGATAATAGATTATGTTGAGCATGAATGTTGCGATAATAGATTATGTTGAGCATGAATGTTGCGATAATAGATTATGAGCGGGCAGAGTTATTTTAAGTAAATTTTCTATCGTGTCTTTGTATAACTTTTTCTGTTTCTTTTACGTCAACACTACCAAATTTACCAATACTATGCATTCTTTGGAAGTACAAAAATTTTAGTTCAAAGATGGGGATTTTTTTTTCTTTTTCACACTTACAGATAATTGAAACAGAACATTCGCATTCACAAATTTCAATGACCATTTTACATTTGCAGTCTAATGTTAATTTACACTTACACGCCGAGACATCAAAACAATACACGCCGACAACAATGATTTTTTTTTAAAATCTTTAACTCTCTTTTTGAACTTTTTTTTTTATCACGCTTGAAGGATTTCATAAGATTACGATAACTGTCATGGTAACCATTTATTAATTTTTATAAGCTTTGTTTTATAAGCTTTTTAAAGAAGACACAGCTTCTTCTCCTGATTTCTTACTGAATGCAACTGTTTTTTTTTAGCTTTATCTGCGATCAAATATAATCAACGTCTAAAACTTCTTATTGCACGCGTATAAAAAAGATTTTTTCAGAAATATAAAGATCAGGACCTTCTATATCTCTAGAGAAACACTGATTTAACTTGTTGTGCGACGCAATTTGAAACATAAGAAAACTTAACTGGCCTGTTGTTTGATTTCAAGGCTTATTTGCAATTTTCATTAAAACAACACTTGAGAACTTCTTCATAAGTTTATTTAGAGATAATTCTATTGGATGACCAAAAATCGGGCAATTAAATTCGCTACGAGTAATTTTTTTAAAAATAGCCTCGACAGATTGGTCAATATAATCAAATAATCAAAACAAAATTATATTAAAACAAGTTGTTGTGGCGAGAAACACACCAATTTTGCAACTCGTTTTGGAAATACTCTAATGCAAACTTTATTACGAAAATGATAAGTAGCGAGTACTTATTTAAATATTTAAGTACTATGCGTAAAATATTTGTATTATATATATATATATATATATTTTTTTTTTTTTTGCATTTTCGTTAGATACCCTTGAGGCATGTTTTCCGCGGTATAGCGAATCAAAAATGAGAAAAAAATTTTCGGCCTACCCTACTAAACAGGTCCCGGAAGTTCATAGGCGCAGGGCCACCGAAAGCCGTCACTTTGCCTGGGATAGCAACCCTGATTGGCGCCCTTATTTATCAAAATTTCCCTATATTATAGATAAAGAATCTTTTTTTTTTTTAAGTATCTTCTTTTCATTTGGTGCCCCTTGGATATCTGCCGCCCGGGACAAACTGTCCTTTTGCGTCCCCCCACCCCACCCGCCCCCTCTTGGCGGCCCTGCACAGGCGAGATCTCAGCTAGTTGGGGTAAACAATTTTACACATGAACGCATTTTAAAATGGTATAAGTTTTAAAGGAGAGGCGAGATCTCGGTAGTTTTTCTACCCCGGTTAGACGGGATGATTTCTATCCATATAAACAGCCCCTAAATAAGTGAAAGCAAAATAATTATTGGTTATAGTTTATGTCATAATATTCGTCAACGAAGCGAATTATAGAAGCATATTGTAAACAATAAAACTATTTTTATTGCATTTTCAAAATATTAAATGAAATTTTAGTATAAAAGAATTAGTATTTTCTGATTATTTGATAAAACTTGTTTTTCAAAACTCTGATATTTTTCAACCAAGGTCAAGAAAGTTGGATGAGGAAGGGGGCAGGGGTTTGGCTGAAACGAAAATTAAGGTTAATACAATTAAGGTTATATAGTAAAAAAAATATCTTTTGATTTCTAACTTTTTCTACATACCAAAATTAGTTGCAAGCCTAAATAATGCTTAATTTAATTTAAAATGCTGAAATAAAAATTTATTTACCTTTTTTTTGTGCTGATTCAGCATTAAATGCAGAAAAATCAATAGAAAAGAAAACAACATTTTTTCAGCTTTTTTATGACATAGCAAGCTAAAACTTACCGCACTGATGGATTACTATAAAACTTAAAATAATAATTATTTTTAAAATGGCAGCTCTTTTAATTTTAAAGGATATTTACGATGCAAAAACCTTTGGTAAAATATAAATATATTCAAATGGAAACAAGTTTAAGGTTAGTTCTAGTAAGGTATTGCAGTTCTATCTATAAAGAAACAACCCTGAAAATTTGAAGTTAATTGCATATCTGGTTAAAAAGATATGAATAATTTGCTGTTTGCAGTTAGATAAAAAAATACAATTGAGAAATCAAGTTTCAAAGTTTAAAAACAATATACTAATTAAAAATTTCATACACTGATTTTAACTAACAACATTATCAGATAACTAAAAAAATTGAGAATGGGAAACGATTTCATACTCCAGCAGGATAACCATCCAAAACATACCGATAATAAACGAAGGAATAACATTTATGTTTAGCAATGGCCATCTAAAAGTCCGGACTTCAATCCAATAGAAAATTTGTGGTATATTTTGCACAGAAAAATTGGAGAAAAAAAAATGTTGTGTAGTATCCAGCTTAATTAAAGCATAATATACAATTCTTATGGTTTTTAGACAAAATAAATCTGAGCTTGAGGTTCTCTTTCTTTTTACAAATGCCAAAAAGATCTTGAAGACACTTGATTGATCGTTCTACACACTGGTTTGTTCTGGGAATTTCTCGATGGTTTATGATTACAAAACTTTTTCACTAAGTTTAACGCTTTTTCGTGACCATTCAAGCTGCTAAATGGCTTCCGATAACCATCTGCATTCTATATTTGGTCAGTAAACCAATGAACCGCCCATTTGTAAGAGATGAATCTACAAATGTCGAGTAGTGAGTCACTTCTCTCTGGTAAAAGAATAAATGTTAAAAGAGCTAGTATTGCCCAGGAATCCTATCTTGCATTATTTAATTTAAGTATTTTATTAAACTTCACTTTAGTAAATACTCCAGATTCTTCAAAAAAACGGATTACCTGAGTTAAATGAAATAGAAATTTCATAACACCACGCCATACTGCTGTTTTTGTAATCACTTCTTTACCATTCTTGAAATTCTTCCTGATCTGTTCGTAGCTCCATACAGGTTCCGGGATAAACGGATATTTGATATTGGGCGACATGTTGTTTCCTCCAAATTCTTTATTTATTGCTACGCTAAAGACTCGGTCAAGAACATGATGTTGACAATCAATGAATTGTGGTTCTTCCAGTTTCATTTAAGTAAAACTAGTGCTAGTAACTTCTCTTTAACGCTAACAATGCTTGGTGAGTAACTAGCTTTCTAAATGTTCTTGATTTTCGTGATTTCTTCTTTAAGTTTAACAGTTTCTTTAATAGTTGATCTGAATATACCAGACTGTGAAGATGTCTGAACGTCAATCCCATCTTGAGATAGCTGTCGACAAATGGTTGCTGCTTTGCTGGCTGATAACTTTGAAGATTTTATTAATTAGTTTGCAGTTTTGGTTTTGCTGTAGTTCTTGCTGGTTCTTGTGGACTGTTCTTCTTAATCTTCAGACTCGAATTCAGAAGTAAACATTGCTGCTGTTGCCGTTACTGTTGTTGAAAATGGCTTCAAGGACATTTTTCTTCCTTAGATGGATGGATAGTTTTTAAACTAGCATCCTTCCCCGACCTGTCCTTTGCTTTCAATATGATGATGATATAATCTGAAGAATAAGCACCCGTGGCGCAGTGGTAGCGCATTTGCCTCAGAAAAAAGGATCCATGATTCAAACCCCGATTCTCTGAGCAAGTTTTGCAACATCGGTTAGGAAGGAGACGTGAACTTCCTATTAAATGCTCATCCGCGATACACTGAGATAAGACCGTAAGGACTTCTTGAGGCACCTAAATAAAATTAAAAAAAAAAAAAACGATACATTCTTTTGTCCTCACTGCATAGCCATTTACCATCTAGTTTTGAGATGTCAAAAACTTTATTCAACGAATCGTATTTTCTTTGTTTTACACATTTATCGTTCGTCTTGAATTGATAAATGTGGAAAATTTAATTTCTTTTGCCATAAACTTGTTACTTCTTTGTCAACTTTCTTCATGCGCTCTCGTCGCCTTTTAATGGATTCTCGCAGGAACAGATGGCGACCAATAATTTGGATTTTGAGTGGTATCCTGCTGTTATCTTCCAGTGGTTACTCCGCTAAAAGAACAGTTTTTCTTTTCCTATTTGACTAGTAAAACCGAGATATTCAACCAAATCGTCTTGTTTTTTTCAGTAATAAAAGTACTTTTTTTATAGGATATGCGATTAAAGATAATAGTTAAATATATTTCTGAAAGACAATAATAATAAATATAAGTGCTATTGTACTTCTATATTATTTGATTGCCATTTGGCGATTACAAATTTATATATAAGTATTAGCGTTGCTTAACTAGGCAGCTTATATAGTACTTATACAGCCTAAATCTTGCTAACCTCCATACACTTCTACAAGATTTCAGAAAATTCTAGAAAGTTTCAGACATTTTACAATTTTCAAAATGTAAAAATTTTGAAAGTTTTAAAATGTTTTAAGTGTTTAAAATGAACGACTCAAATAAAAATAAAAAAAAATTGGTATGTTTTAGCTAAATGGGTTGGAGTGTTTATATGAGAAACAAGCCAACCCAAGCCAAGAATCAACTAAGATAAGGGCAAAATGGGCTAAGTTCCTTCTCATATGTTTTTATGAGGTTTTTTACACCGAGATTTTAAAGACCAACCCAGTCTATTGAGTCTGCTCGCCTCCATACAAACATTTTCTTTAAATATACAATTAAATTATTTTTTTTAACATGTATTTTATATTGATGATGAATCTATTAATTGTTGATGTTTTTATAAATTATATGTTGATTCGAACTTGTTTAAAAAACTTTGTCGGAAAAGAAAAATTAGTTTATTTTTAAGTTTTGAATAACTTTTAATAAAATTATAACAATTTAAAATACAAAATCAAATCGTTTATGTGTAACATATGATAGGTTTTATGTTTCATATACCCTTGTACATTTCTTACTCTTCAAACTTTTTATATATTTCTGTTACACTTTCTAGAATGTATCCTTTAAATGTATTGATGGAAGTTGCACGGTCTGTAAAAGATATAAAAAGAAAACTTGTAATCAGCGCCGCTGGCAGACTATAAATAGCAGACATGAAAAAACTATGATAGGAGAACAACCAGAGACAAAAAGTTCCTTACATTGCTCGAAACAGAAGCTTTGGGTATTGCCCTAGCAACGAATCAAAAGCTTTGGGTGTTACCATAGCAAAATCTCCAAAAACACAGTAGCTATGGGTGTTGCCAAAGCAAAATACAATCGCAAAAGTAAAAGAGTTTACGAACAAGATCTGTAATTTATTATCAAGCAATAAAAATAACAACAGAACTAAATTGAAAAACTTTCACACCTTTTTTTTTATAAAAGGATTAATTACTAAGCACCATTATGGGAATAGCACTATATAATTCGGTTTCTGTTTTCATCCGTGCAGATAACATTTTTAAGACTAGAGCCGTAAACTTCAAACCTTTAGAAGTTTAGCCCTCTAACAACTGTATTAGTTGTTGACAAATGAGATTCTATACCTGCTAAAATAATTAAAAATTCCTTATTATAAAGCATATATATTCTTGTTATTTATAATTTTTATTTTTGATATAAAAATGTGCTTGATGTAAAAACGTGGACCAATTTTTACTATTATATCGCTGTATTTGACACGTTATTTGACACGTCTAAACGGTTCAGAAATGACTACATCTAATGAGCCAGTGGTTGCATCACAAAATGTGATACAATTTTGCGGTATCTGTGTAAAAAGCAAATTAGATTAAATTAGATTTACTAGATTTTTTGAACATAAAAAACTTTTAGGAGTAGTGATGCAGTGATGTGATGTATTTAAATAAGCGTCAGAAAGATAAAGAAAAGATAAATACTTAAAATTTTCCCCTTTCGTTACAAATTAACTACAGTGAAAATAGGCGTAGTAATATAAATAATATATTACTATAACAATATTCTAATTTTTAATTTTTTTAAATAAATTTTAATATTCTTTTGTAGAGTAATTCTCTCTTTACAAAGTTCTATTTTCAGTTTTATTACACATTTTCATATACCTACTCATTATTAAAAAAATACATGATTCATAAATGGTTCGAGATAAGTACAAAAATGGTTAGAAATAAATACTCTGCACACGTGTAGTGTACAGAGTATTTATCTTTCACCATTTTTGTATTTTTCTCACAACGTTTATTAATTATGTGTTGCACCATATATGGATTATACCTTTTAATTCTTAAACTAGCCCGCAAACTTAGTGTGTATACAGTTAAATAAGTAATATATATAAATGAAAAAACTTTAGATCACCAATTGAACTATGTAGTCAAACTTTGAAAAATATGTTTGAGCTGTACACACCCCTTCTCATAAATTATGTCGTCATTAGTTTTATAAAATATCACCACTGTAAATAAAACTAATGACCGCTTCATGCTTTTTATGGCTTTTAATTCAATTATTTTTTCTTGCAATCAGATATCTAAAGAAAAACTCAATAACTTTTTCAATGGATACTCCGCAATAAAGTACTGAAATAGTTTTGATGCACAAAATACGAACTCAATTATTGCAACACTAAATATACTCTGACGACGATTTTTGTGATATAACCCACTTTTATCACCAAAATTCCTGCAATTGAATACCTGATTCAAAGATGCAGGGACATTCATTAGAAAATATATAGCAATTATATTCATTAGAAAACATATAGCAATTAAGCAAACATGTGTAAGATTCAGAAACATCAACTTTAAGAAGACTTCGGTCTTGTCACGGAGCACCGCGCAAGAACATTTAACAAGAAGTTTACGGCACTTTCGTTACCGATGTCACAAACACGGCCATAGCAGGCACTAAACCTATTAATTCTGAAGCAAGCGCTCTAACTACAGCATCAGTGCTCCTCAAATCTATTTAACTAGTAAAGTGTTTCTCTAGATTCGGTAGAGTACGGTACAAATTTAACTATAAATTTTTTTCATAAATTGTTTTAATTGCAAAATCAATTTAATTGCAACAAAAATTTAACTTCAAAATATTTTTTGGACTTTATGTATGGTGTCTTAGCCGTTATTTTTGAGGGGGCGGTTTTAAGGGCGGTTCTTGCAATCAAAATTAAAGTTGCAAAAAAAAAATTAATTCGCTACTGGATGGATTGTGCTTTGGAAATCGTCAAATATCTTAAAATGAAAAATATAAAAAAATAAATAATAAAAACTAATAAGTAATTTAATTCTATCCTTGTATGAAGCTAAAAAGATTGCAGAAAATCCTGGATGAAAATCCTTGATAAAAACCCTATAAACAGTGGATGAAATCTTGTATATGAGCTATAAACAAATGAGGTTAGCAGCCTTTTTTAAAATTAACGTGAAATTCTGCCAAGTTTATAAAATTATGAACATTTTTATAAATAATTTGATAAATATGAAAAAGAAGGGAAAAATACCTCATGACTAAACTATGATTTTTTTGAAAATTTTGCATAATCCACACTTTAAAAAGTTGCCAGTCGCCAAATTTCATCTGCATGACGTCGCGAAGTTCATTTAAGTCGCACGTTGCCAACACACGACCATTTATGTTATTTTCAAGAATGCGGTTCTTATAAATAGGTACTAATGAATCATCCATTCCATCAATCTCAGCAAGCTATAATATTTGCAAAAAATAAAATTGGAACAAAAATTCAAAGATTCAACAAATGCCGAAGATGATTATTCAAGGTAATTTTAAGCATGACAGTTAAGAGATGGTTGTTAAAGATGGTTAAGCATGGTAGTTTTATGTATTTTTTTTTAGTAAAACGGTATTTTTGAAAGAAAAAAAAAGAAAAAAAATTTTAAGCCTCTAAACCATTTCAAAAAAAAAACTTTACAATGGTAAAAAGATTACCTGATATGCAATATCTTTAACTGTCATATACAATAACTGATGATCACTATTCGCAATACTCTGAACAGCAAAAAGAGGAATAGAAAAGAAAATATTTACACACGCATATTTTCATACTATAATGAATCTACCTCCCCACCCATTGAAAGATCTACCTTAACAAAAATAAAAAAGAACCTTGCTTGCTGAGAATGTGCTGGAACGAGAACATACTTTCGGGGAGCGACTTCTATTTGCAATCAAGTATTCCACTATAGCATTTCGTATTGCAGGATCCATATATATCATAAAAGGAGCAAAGATTCTAACATCTTCAACATTTATTGATGGCTTATGAGAAGAAATAAACGAGTCAAAACTACTGCTATCAGAATCGTTACCTAAAAAAGTCGAAGAAATAGTAGGTATACCATATCCATACAATTTGTTAACCTGACTAACTTTCATTCTTTCAGGTATGTTTAATTCGCCGTCTAAGCATAAAATGGTTATCCAAGTAGATTTGCAAGGCCATTGATCGCAGAGCGATACCCATATTGCAAGTCGAGTCCACTGAAAAGGAACATGAGCATTGCGCAAAATTCTTCCATTTAATGAAACAATATTCATAATGCGCTTAATGTCAGCCACAGATCCAAATTCGTCATTTCTAAATAAATATGATAGATCATGTATGTTTTCTAATGACACAGAATGTTCGTCACTTTTACAAGGTGATATCTCTTTAATAGAGAGTTTGGGTGAACGACTGGACAAAAGTCGTGTATCTTCGCGCTCACTAATTGCACGATCATCTCTACTGCTAATAGAACGATTAAGCAACTCATTTGAAATTTGAAAACCGTCATTAAGATCCCATTCTAGTTCCTCTTGGTTATCATTCAATATCATACCTATTTCTTTTTGATACTCTGGAGGTATTATCCCATTCATTTTCGTTTTTAATGGTTCAAGTATAAAATAAGGGAGATTAAATAAACTCTTTAAGAAATCATATGCTACTTTTTGCGAATCACCAAGACTTTCATATATTTGATTTGCAGCTTTTATAAGTAAAGCAGGGTCTGCAGATATCACTATAATAAAACTATGTTTAGCATCGCATAATAAAATATTCAACAAATTTATTAAATGCAGAACTTTATCATGTTCAAGTGTTTCATGAAAATCGACATTCAAAACAATTCTAGTTTGACGCCGAGCAAATCCATCAACAGACAAAATCATATCAGAGTTTAAATCTATTTCTTGTTTTAAAACTGACACAAAAGTTTCTTCTTGTATATTCGGCTGATTAGACATTATACGAATTCTTTTCTTCGTTGATAATACTAGACAGTATACGATAAGTATGAAGCGTAAAATATAGACTAACAACGCACAAATCAATACACAACAACAAGCAATTTGGATGGCAACAATAGCGCTAGTTCCGTGGATACCAAAAACTCCGTACAAAATGATGCTTACCCACAAGCAAAAGAGCACTCCAAGTGTTAATACAATAGAAGGAATGCAGCAACATGATTTTTTCCAACGTAAAGAGTTGTTAGCACTTTGTGATGTATTAGGACTAGCTTGAAATATTCTGTAAAGCCTAGGAATAAACATTCCTATATCTTTTTCTATTGCATCAGTCAATTCGTTGGTCATATTTACTAAAGCAGTGATTGGTGAATTACTGGAAAAAAATTTTGAAGAAAGATCAATAGTTATAATATGAACAGGTAAAACCGATGAATCAGATACATTAGATAATGGAACTAAATAAAGAATTTTTAAGAACCACAAACTTCTATTTAGAAAATTTGTTAATAACACTCCAACGTAATTTATATAATTGTTAAAACTCAACAAAGCTATGCGAGCAAATGCTATCAATGCAAGCGTAAGTATAACAATAACGATTGCTGTAGCAATAGCATCAATCCATGTAAACGATATCCAAACAAACAATCCAATTGTTGTTGCAGTCATTACAATGAAAATGACAACAGACATAGTTAACAAAAACGAAGATATGTTCTCGTGTTCTCGATACTGTTCCATAAGTTCTATTATCATAAAAAATAAAAAAATATTTTATATACACACATACACACACACATATATATGTATATAAATGTGTGTGTGTGTGTGTGTGTGTGTATATATATATATATATATATATATATATATATATATATATAAAATATATATATATATATATATATATATATATATATATATATATATATATTTATGGCTACACACACATCTTCACATTCAGTTGAACATAGGGGAAGACAGGGCAAGAATATTTTAAAAGTCCTGATGACATTATGCGATTTAACTCTAGAATTTCATAAAATTAAAATTTTTTAAAAACTACCAACTACTTTAAAGTAACACAAAATAAAAACGCGTCGCAAAAAAGTTTTTCTCAAAAAGTTACACCCGAAGGACACCATCTATTAACAGTTCCAGTTTCACCCATTTTTAAGTTTTTTTGTTGAGTGGTTTTATGAAAAGCTATCTTGTCCCATTCGCCACCGTTTTCCCCTACCTATACACACCATCGCGTACAGTAAAACATAATTACACACATCCCCTCACATAGAGTAAAACATACCTACACACACCCTCACATACAGTAAAACATACCTATACACATCCTCACATACAGTAAAACATGTTAAAACAATATACACAATTCTATAAAACTCACTCATAATTTTCTGCGCATACGGAGATTTTCCATTTTCCTTTTTTGAGAACAAACCAACACTTAGAGGAACAGATAACGAAGGGTCAACAAAAAAATCAGCCAAAGTTGTCAAATAAGCACTATTTTGATCCATCTTCTCATCACATGAAGCTAATAACAAATACAAAACAAAATTATTTTGTTATTGGCGACAACTGAATATAGCAATGCAAATTGTTCTTTTCATTAAATTTCGATCGATTTTTATTTTACTTTACCTTTTTTTTTTTACGATTTTTATTTTACTTTACTTACATTTCGATCAATTTTTGTTTAATTTTACTCACAACGCTCTAAAAATCAATAGAAATCTTAAAGCGCGCACTGATTTAAAATAAATGAAGTAAACTTATTGCAAAAGTGAACTATACAAATATTCAATTGATGTTCAATGCATGTGATGCATGGATTGAATGACCAATAGTGCAATTCATCTATATAAATTAATCAATATTCTAAATTTAAAAAAATAACTGATTTCATCAATAATATGCAATTAAAAATTAAACAAAATTCTTGAGATAATTTCTATTTTACTTTAAAGAGAGCGTAAAGTTTATATAAGAATTTTGTATTATTTGCGTGAAAATTACTATATTTCTTTTTTTCTTATTTAACCGATGGCCGAGAAAGCAATTAAATCCAACTAATGGCCAAGGAAGTCACTAAAGAAAAGGAAGCCACTAAATTCACCCAATGGCTACAGAAGCCACTAGATTTGAGGAGCCTATTGTTATTATAATATACTAAAACAAATGTTGTTATTAAACAACTCTTTCTTAACCTTGTAATGCCAAAGCACATTGAAAAACAAAAGCGCTGTACAAAATCAGGTTATGCCAAATATTTTGAACCCCATAATTATGGATTTTAAAACAAACACTCTATAACTTCACTATTACCGCATTATACCCAATTATAGCCAGAAATTAACGCTTTTAAGTACACAAAAAAATTAAGGTTATGTTAGTAATAATATTACCTTATTTACTTATAATAATAAATAGTACGAGACACTTAAGGATTCAAAACGTGTTATATAGAAGAACAAGGAAATAAAAAAGTATGTAAACCAAAGTCCACAAAACAGCACTCCTTTTGAAACGTCAAAAAAAATAATTAAATTTATTTAAAAGATGATTTAGAGTGATTTAAAAAAGGCAGTGTCCAATGACTGTAAACAAATGATAATAGTAATTATTAATAAGTAACAGAAATGTTTATTCATGAACTTGATTAGCAAAATTTTGGAAAAAAAGCATAAAATTTAAAACATGAAAATCAAAACAATTATTTATTTTTACAAATTATTAATAATTAACTTCATTATTTTTAAATGGTAATGGGCACAAATAATTTTATATTACTTTTTACCTTAAAAAATATGAAATTTTTTATAATTCTTTTAGTGTGAAGTTTAAAGTTTGAGTCCAAGTATAACATTTTTTTGTCTCAGCAAATATGTTTTTTAAAATAATAGAAAAGATTAACATATTGTCTCATCTTCCCCACGAACAGCATATGTTAAAAACATGAAACTTTTAACATATAAAAAAAAATTAATATAAAATTGATGGGGAAGAAAATTAAAACGATTGACATTTCAAAAAAAAAAAAAAATTGCAACTTACACGTAATTTTTCCAATACTCAAGTTTCCTACCGTCATTTTTTTCCTAAGAAGCTCATTAAAATTGTTTTTTCAACAATCTAGTTTCTTATCGTCATTTTTTCCGACAACCTATTTTCATACCGTCGTTTTTTTGCTAAGAAGCTCATTAATAACTTTTTTTGCGCATCATTAATAAAAAGTTGCATACTTTTTATTGAACCAATGAAACACTTTGCAAAATAACTATTTAGTTTGCTAAGTAAATGTACTTCATATGATCGAAATAAATCATAATTTCTAATAAAATAAATCTAATTTAAGTTAAAGGAGATTGAAAACATCTGTGATAAAATAATTATAACTCGGTGTAGTTAGGGCGAATTACAAATTATTCGAATTCTTTAATTTGGAATTAGCATGATCAACAATCAGCGTATCATGTCAAAACAAAAGCTTTAGATATAATTTTTTTCGCTTCAGGTTTTTTAATATTTAAAGAAACTTTTCTCTTTTTTATGTAATTTTTAAAACCTTTTTACTACCCCTAATAGTAAATCTAAAGAACACCATTTTGGAGTCTTCAGATCACTTTCGCTCATCGGCATTAACATGAACTTAGTTAAAATCTTTTGAAAAAGTACCTTAACCCACTATAGATCCTAGCTCTAATCAGTTCTGACGTATATTAACTATATATAGTTGTCAAAATACAATATTTCTATCAATTTTCACAAAAAATACAAGAATTCCGACCAAGAAAGAGCTTATTATTAAGAAAAATTGCCAATAAGAACAGATCATATCATTAAATTATGTTAATTTCACCTAAAAAAAGTATTTATTTAAAACCTTATTCAAATTTGGACAAGCGATTGTGATTTTAAAAAGCTGTTTTTTTTTAACAAAAAAAGAATCTTCGGTCTGGGTTTTTTTGCTACAATTATTAAAATTTTATAATACCGCAAAATTTATCATTTTAATTTTTTTCGTCTTTTCATAATTAACAGACCTGATTATTTAATGGAAATATGTCGTAGTCAATAAAATATCATATTTAAAAATTGTCTTAACTACACTGAGAAATCCCTTTTACTATTTCGATATTTTGCCTTTTCATCAAGGTTTGTATTTTTCATCAAGGTTTGTATTTTTCATCAAGGTTTGTATTTTTCATCAAGGTTTGTATTTTTCATCAAGGTTTGTATTTTTCATCAAGGTTTGTATTTTTCATCAAGGTTTGTATTTTGGAGTTAAAAAGTTAAGAGAGCTGCAACAAATGTTTAAAGAAATAAAAATATAATGATATTGCCTCCTGGGCCTAGGGAAAGTAAATTTTAAAAAATAATATTCTTTTTTTGGCATAATCAATTTTACAGTATAATTTTATAAAATCCCAAAGCAATTCTCAACTTAGCTTAAATGTTAAGAGTTGCTTCAGTTTTTACGATAGAATATTTATTAATGCATTTTTGTTAAAGAAATTTTTTTAACCATTAAAAACCCGATTGCTTTAGCACAATGATTTTAATACAGAGACTCGATTATTTTACTTTAATAAAAAGACTCGATTATTTTGCTGATAAAAACAAACTAAGACTAATACTTAGATACAAAGATATTTTATGATACAAAGGTCAAGTAAACTTTCAGTTCATATTTAAATACAGTACATGTACTAATTTGTATCCTAAGTTAATAATAATATTAATAATAATAACAATAATAATAATAATAATAATAATAATAGTAATAATATTATTTAAAAAAACAACAATTCTAATCACAATAAAAATAACAATAATAATAGCAACAATAGTAATCATCTAATTAAATAATACGGTACTTGCTGCTGCTCATTCATGCGTATTTTGACACGGAGCCTTTTAAAGACAAATGGCGAAAAATCGCTGAAGAGAACTTCAATAAAGTTTTTCATTGTTCTTTTTATAAGAAATTTTGCAACCTTTTATATTTGCTTACCTGTCTGTCAAAAATATTGTTATATTTAAAGTAATAACTAATTTTTTGTTGTTTCTGAAGTAACTTTTTCTTAAGTTGTTTGATGTATTAGATCAGATATTATTTGGTATACACCAGGTTTAATTTTTTTCCGAGTGTGGTTTGTACAAAAGAATTATTGTGATAAGTTTAGCCTAAATGAATCATTGTGGGAATTAATTAACCTTAAAGAATTTCTACTTTCTCGTTGTTTTTTGGATAACATTATTTAGGAGTGTAAGTTTAGCTCATAGGAACTTGCTGCTTTGGGTTGAAACTTGTATCTAATATAATCCGCGTCTAGTGTTTTCTAGATTTAATCTGTGTCTAGTGTATCCTAGGTTTAACCTAATTGTATATATGGTATGTATCAGAATCGTTTGCAAAGGATCAAAATAAGAAAACCTTAAAACTCATAAGAGTGTGGGGTTTGAAACTGTCAACCAAGTATGTAATACGGCACCCTAACCAGATACGCTAGTCTTATGAATCAGTGTACTGAAACATAGTAAGTATATAACCTAACAAATTTAATTGGGATAATGTGTTTAATCAATCATTCAATATAAATATAAAATAAATGTATAATCCAAATTAGATGCAAAATACACATAAATAAATGTATAAAAGTAATGAAAAGCATAAATAAAACATAAAAAACGCCAATAGCCAGGAGGTGAATATCTTGCTGCCGCAGTGTATAATTCAAATGATGTGAGTAAGTTATGGGCTAGAGGGTTGTAAATCAAGGGAGTAAATCAAATAGAGGGAGTAAATCAAAGTTATGGGCTAGAGGGTTGGTCTTATAGTTGATATTTTCTGAATTCAGACAAATTGTTTCAGTCAAAAAAAAAATTTCTGATTGGTTGATTTTCAAAAAGAA
>NC_088931.1:85112500-85322500 GCF_038396675.1 Hydra vulgaris
TATATATATATATATATATATATATATATATATATATATATATATATATATATATATATATATATATATATATATATATATATATATATATATATATATATATATATATATATATATATATATATATATATATATATATATATATATATATATATATATATATATATATATATATATATATATATATATATATATATATATATATATATATATATATATATATATATATATATATATATATATATATATATATATATATATATATATATATATATATATATATATATATATATATATATATATATATATATATATATATATATATATATATATATATATATATATATATATATATATATATATATATATATATATATATATATATATATATATATATATATATATATATATATATATATATATATATATATATATATATATATATATATATATATATATATATATATATATATATATATATATATATATATATATATATATATAATATATATTATATAGATATATATATTATATATTTATAATATATCTTATCATATATAATATATATATAAATTATAATTTAAATATATATATATATTGATATATATATATATATATATATATATACTACCTCAAATATATATATATATATATATATATATATATTATATATTATATATATATATATATATATATATATATATATATCAAAAGTTTGGTTTATTTGATTAAATATACAATATGCACAAAAATTTAAGACTTTTCTTATCAAAGGTGTTTATTTATATTGTTTATAAGAAAATAAAAAAACTTTCAGCAAAATAGGAGTTTATTTTGTAAATCCTGAAGTATATTTTAGAAAATTTAAAAAAAAAATAGACTTAAATCAGATTTAAATCTGGTGACTGAGGCCATTCCATATATTTTACTTCATTTTGTTTTTATTTGATATAATTACAGCAGAATTTAGACATGTGTTAAGGATCGTTATCCTGTTGAAAAACAAATCAGCGGTTCGCAATACTTTTCCCGCATGAAACGCATATTTTTGGAGAATATTGTGGTACTTATTTTATCCATGATGCCCTCGATTTGCACAAGGTCGCAAGGTGGTTTTTTGGCAGCAACGCATCCTTTCAAACTGTAATAGAATTAAATTCTTGGCAAATTTCAGAAGCAGTTCGCGTACGATTTTTTTCTCTGAACGATGACAATTTCGATTACATCCAGTTTCTTTCTTTGCAATGCTCATAACTGCATTTTGAGAAACATTGTTTTTTTAAGCAATTTTTTGTGTTGAATAACCTTCCTTGAGTAATGCCACAATAACAGCTAGTTTTTCAACACTTGGCTCTGCTTTATTACCCATTTTTTGTCAATCAAAACAAAAAATATATACTTGTCTTCTATTTTAATATTAGGAAAAAATACCTTTCTATATAATAAAACTATAAACAACAACAGTGAAAAAAAGTTAATTAAGTTAATTTTACAGCAAAATATCTCCCAATATTAAGTAAAATATACCTAAAGTATTTATTATTGTATTTATCAATATTGATGATAACCCTACACTCTATGTTCACTAATAGATGTGTGAATCTCATTATAATCAAAATGTCAAAATAAATTAATCTTACACTAGTTTTTAATGGTGGGAGCTTCAATATTTGAAGAAAATTGCATAGAGTTGAAAAATAAAGCAAGTGAACCCAAACTTTTGACCGGTAGTGTATATATAATAGAAAACACAATAAATTGAGTAAATATGCTTAGCATCGCATACCTCAAAAAAATAAAACATTTTTCAAATAACTAGGCATTGATTTTCATAGGTAATTATATTTTGTACCTTGTCAGATGCATTAGAATCAGCCCCATTGGCTAAAAGGACTTTAGCACACTGTGTGTGTTTTTTTTTTGCAGCTCGAATTAACAAAGTCTCTCCATCCTTAAAAATAATTTGAACATTAAAAAAACAAGTAAAATCTTAAAATTTCACAATATGCTTCCTTAAATTTCATAATATGCTTCTCGAAATTTCACAAAATACTTCTTAAATTTCACAATATGCTTCTTAAAATTTCATAACATGCTTCTTGAATTTTCACAATTTGTTTCTTAAAATTTCATAATATGCTTCTTAAAACTTCACAATAAGCTTCTAAAAAACCTATATGAAATATGCTTCTACAAAAATTACAATAAGCTTCTGAAATATTTACAACTTGCTTCCAAAAAATTCATAACATTTTTGAAAAATCAAAAAGAACTCCACTATTATTCATACTTATCTAGAAAGTACTCAATTTATGCCTGAATGTGCTTCGTCTGCAACTTCTTGTTTCTAAAATGTACTTAGTCTACAACTACTTGTGTCTAGAAAGTACTCAGTCTACAACTAATTGTGTCTAGAAAGTACTAAATCTATAACTACTTGTGTCAACTCAGCCAATTCATTTTTAGAAAGTACTTAACTCAGCCCATTGCCATTCAACTTACCATTACCAACTGTCTAGAAGATACTCAGCTGACTGCTGTTTAAAACTGTGTAGGAGATTTAAAGTACCCAGCTTAATTTACTGTTGAAACTATTCTAACACTTGAAGGAGTATATCACAGAAACTGTTACATGTCTACAAGGGTAAGGTGGGAGGCTTTTTTTTTTTTATTAAACAAAATAATCATAACAAATAAATACTAACTTTATCTCTATGGTTACAGCTTGCACCATTATTTATAAGTTCTGTAGCTACATCCAAATGACCTTGATCTATTGCATAGTAAAGAGCTGTTCTCTTTTCCTAAAGTATATTTCTACTAATGTTAAAGATATTAACAGGGGATAAACATAAAATTAAGTTAAAAAAATAAAAGCCACAACCGAGCAGGACTAAAACACCAATAAAAAAAATTACACAAAACAGCCATAAAAAAAGATTTAAAAAACTTACATTATCTGTAGTATCCACTTTTGCACTTGCTACTAGCAAAATTTTTATTACTGCAATATGTCCTTCTTTTGCTGCTAACATTAATGGTGTTAGTCCATTCTGGAAGAAAAATCAAGTTGTATTAATAACTTCAGCAATATTTTCAATTAACTGAATTCTTGTATTTGTTTACTTAATGCATATTTAATGTTTAAAAAATACCTATTCTAAAGTTACATAAATATTATTTGACAATAATTTATAGTAAAATAAAATTTATGGACTACAGTTACACATCAAAAAATGTTTGTTTAAAGTTTGGTAATTATTTAGAAAAAAAAATTAATTGATTAAAAATAAAGTTAAGCATAAAAAAAAGTTATTCGTAGTTCTTTTTTTCAATTATATCTAATTGATCAAATTAAAATCATCCAACTCTTCATGCATCTCTATCACAATTATATTTAACTGATCAAATTAAAATCATCCAACTCTTCATGCATCTCTATCACAATCATATGATTGTATAGATATTATCAAGATATTATCTTGCATTAATAAATTATTATCAACTCCTGATTTTTTATTCTAGCTTTTTATTCATGCTTCCGTTAAAAAGTTTGAAAGTTTGACTCATTACTTATACTTACCAACACTTCATTAGCATATTGTGTTGGCATAAAACAAGCTTAAACTATAAACAGACAACACACTAACTATAAATATTTAATACTTCTGTCATAAGACAGACTTGTTGGAGCAGGCTTAATGTAACTTCTTTTTATCAATATATACCATCATTTGCAGTAATTCCATATTTATTTATTACTATTGCTGTAATATATCTTATATAATTATTTTGTGACCACATGAATGTGAGGCTACGAATTAACCATCTGTTATTGCACAATGTTAAAACTGTGTATGTAATTTTTTTCTCTGTTCTTTCCATGTCCGGAAAGAACAGAGAAAAAAATTATCATATGTGGTGTGATTCTAAATGATACGAAAGGAAGACAGTGATACGAAAGGAAGACATGTTGGAAATAGTGATTGTATCTATGATAGTGATTGTATATATAAGATAGTGTGGGCATGAAGCGTATAAAGATGCAGATTATTGGTCATCCACGTGTAAAGAGTTATTAGTTACAGGAGAAAAGTTGAAAGTAAAAGTAGAAATAGTTTAAAACGACATATAAAAATTCAGTTAAGTAAAGATGATGCTCAAAATTGTCTATATTGGAGAAAAGACATGAAAAACATTTAACTATGCAAACAAGAATGCTAAAATGATGATGATGATGATGATGATGATGATGACCATAGTTAAATTCAGTATTGTCATTTTTTTTTCGTTAATGTAGATTTATTTTCGGTATCGCAACTGCGCTTTCGTTTTTGCAACAGTGCTATCGTTTTTGCAACCACGTCATTCGTTTTTGCAACCGAAATGTGTTTAAACTCGTTTTTGCAACCTGCAATAGGTCAAATCGGCACCGGTAAGAAAATGTTAAAGCTTTCCGCCATTAAATTTACTTGAGGAATCTTCAAAAATTTGTTTAAGATGGTTTTAGATTTTCTAGAATGTTTTGGAAAGTTTGTAATAATAATATTAATTTTAGTTTTTTAAACGGATTATTAAAATAGATTTTATCAAAAAATAAAAATAGTTGAAGCTGTATTTTCACTAAATGTTGTTTAGTTATATACATACTGTATGTATGTATGTCATACCAGAGTCAATGTCACATAAGCACTTGGACAAATAATTTAATGCTAATGTTTTAACTATTTAATATTATTCAATATTAATTATATTGATTTAACTAAAACACTTTGATTTTAAAGTTTTGATTTGATTTGCCTTGTTGGTTAGAAACATAATTAATTTAATTAAAAGTTTCAAAAATATTTAGTCAGCTATAACTCCCAGCTATAACACATGTTCAAATCGTTAAATGCCACGTATGTTCGGGGAACGCTTTCTTTTCTGGAACTATATGTGCCTTATGTAAAAAAATAATCAATATCCAATGCCATGGAGGTACAATTGGTGATGTTGTCTGTAAAATATGTGCAGGTATTAAATTGTTACTGTATTTGTTGTTTATTTCTTAACATAAGGCTTATGTTTATACAAAAAGGTATAAAGTATTAAATGGTACTAGAGCTTATAATAAGTTCTAATATTATTTTTTACTTTATACTATTTTGTGATAAATGTAAAACAATGTTGCATTACTTAAAATCAACAAACCCTGTTGCATTATTTAATTAAATAAAACCTGTTGCATTATTTAATTAAACTCAATGTTGCATTGTTTAGTTAAATAAATCCTGATCCGGAGAGCAAAACTTTAACATTGCATATGATTAATTAATCATATGCAATGTTAAAGTTTTGCTCTCTGGATCTCTAATAATACAATATTGAGTTTAATTAAATAATGCAACATTTAGTTAAATAATGTAACAGGGTTTGTTTAATTAAAAAATATTAATGCGACTCTAATGAGACTCTAAACATAAATGCTTTTTTAATTGTAAAGTAAAATTCAGTTAACAGCATAATTCTACAATAGTATATTTTATTCAATGCAATATTTAATTTATCTCAAACTTTCAAACAATCTAGAGCTTTAATTTTGCAATATTCATTTATCAATCAAATGCAATATGATTAATAAGAATACAATTACTTTTTATTACATAAAATGTATTGCATATTATTTATATTTATAAACTAATAATTTCCATTATAAGATTATAAAATTATAAGAAAAAAAAGTATATTATACCAAATAAATGTTTTTCATTTAAATAACTTTTAAAAATGTTTCGATATAGATTTAAAATAAATTTACTTAGTTTAATTATTTCATTATTAAGGTTGTTGTAAAATTTCTCCAACGAAAAAAAACGATTTAGTTGGTAGAGGTTATTTTTCATTTGTTTATATGTAACTTTTTTTATAAGCGTCTATACAAAAATATTTAAATTAACAAATATCAGAAAATTTTTTTTAACAACTACATACCTATTTTTATTGCTTATTTTTAAAAAGTGATAATTTTTTTAAATAAGCTCTTGTAGTAAACCAATATGAAAAAGAAAGCTTTTATAGATAAGAAATTAAAGTTTTATTTTTTGGATATTTTTCTCTATTGAACAATTATAGAGATAAACAATCACTTGCAACGTGCTTGCAAATTATTTGAGGATTTTAATTTTATTACTTTTAAATTAAGGCAAAGCAAATAGTAGCTTAAAAAAAATTGTTTTTTAGGTGTTCAAAAAATGACAAAAAAAAATTGAGGAAATTGCTTCTTCTCTCTTACTTAGATCTATATTTTCTGGGCAGGTATTAACAATACTTTTGTTAAGATGATAAAATGAATCTGTTTTATTATAAACTTTATATATATATAATTTATATATATATTATATATATATTATTTATATATATATATATATATATATATATATATATAAATTATGTTTGTGTATTCTACAAATAGAATGCTCAATGTTCTTAAAGATCAAAGCAGTATATATATACATATATATATATATATATATATATATATATATATATATATATATATATATATATATATATATATATATAATAGAGAGAGAGAGAGAGAGAGAGAGAGAGAGAGAGACAGAGAGAGAGAGAGAGAGGGGGTAAATAGAGAGTAGAGAGAGAGAGAAAGAGAGAATGAGATAAATTTTAAAAATTAACATTTTTAAGCAATGGTATTTAGGTTTACATGATTTATTTAATGCAGGAAGTAAAAGCAAAAGTTGTGTGTTTTGTTTTTTTTAAGATTTCAAGTAGTAAAAAAAAATAAATGCTATGTATTTTTAAACTTTTTTTTATTGTTTTACTCCCAGAAAATTTATGTGATCAAGAGCTAATTGACTTGTTAAGTGAGGATCAACAACACTATCTATATAGTGCTTTGGCTCGGTCATATAGTTCTCTAAAAGTAAATTTTATGTTTTGTCATAATTTTTTTTTTTTATGTTTATTTACCATTTAACAGTATATGTAAAATATAATTATGAGTTAGTTCAAAGATCTTTTTAGAATTTTGAAAAATTCGTTGCATAACTGTTAGCTTGTTTTTTTTAGTATAATGAATATGTATTTAAAGTTCTGGTGCCTGAAGCAATTATTTATCTTTTCGCTAAAGTTGAGGGAATGTCAAGAATTCAAGTATTCTTTTTTATTGTTGAATTTTGTTATAATCTAATGCATTATTATCTTTTTTAGTTATCTTTTCAGTTTTAGTTAATCACTATACTTTTTAAGTTATATTAGTTTTGTAAATTAAAAGTTTAAATTGTTTTGAATTATTGTTAGGCAGAAGTTTTATTAAGGTCATATATTTCAGAAAGGTAATTTATTATTTGTTTGAGAATCATAAATGTATGAGTTAAAATAACTCTAGCCATGAAAGCTTGTAATTTGTTTGTGACATTTGCTGAATGTAACTTAAGTCAGATGGTTAGAATAAATTATTATTGTTAAGAAAGCAGAGAAATTTGGGTTGCAATATCAAAGTAATACACAATAGTTACTTGTGATGCACAATAGTTTATTGAGAAAATGTTTGAAAACTTTATAAAATCTTTGTAACTGTTAAGTTTGCAATTCAAAAATGGGAACGAGTTTTTGTGATTTTAAGGAGTGCATTAAATCTATTTTAAATTAAAATGTTCAAACTCTTTTTATAGGACTGAAATTTCAATATTGGAATAATTTGATCTGTGTTATCTGATCATATTTCAAAATTTTTATTTCTCAGCTTATATGAAATGCCGTAGCATCAAACTTATTTTAATTGCTTTAATATTTTCTTATTAAAATTTACATATAGTTCATTTTATTTTACATATAGTAGTTTAAATATAGAATGCATGTAAGGCAGTTTTAACCAAAAAAGATTTTTACAAATTTTTCACTAGCATAGTATAGTAGAATAACGATTATAAGCTTCACTTTCAGTTAGAGTTGAACATTTTCTTTAAATAGCTTTCTTTGAATATGGTTGAACAACATATATGTGTTAATTATATAATTATGTTTAATAATTTATATAACATTTATATAAGGTTTATCTTTATATTTATATTTATATTTCGAATACTATAGAAATCAAGAAATTTCAGAGGAAGATGAAACTGATAAATCATCAGGTAAGAATCTGTCAGAATCAACTTAAATAACTAAGCTAATTTATTGCATTTAGCATTTTTGAAGTTAATTTTTAACTGTGTTGTATTATAAATTTAAATCATAAATTTGTTGTAGTTTCATGTTGTTTGTTGAAGCAGTTTTGAGTAATCTTTTAATTGTATATTATTTATTTTAGACTGTGGTAGTACTTTTTCACAAAATTTAATAGAAAGGTTAAAAAGTTCTCAAATAGCTAGTATGTTTTACCCGTACCTTTTTTTTACTTATTAAATCATTTTAGTGTATATTATGATAAAAAACAGTACTTTGCAATAAGTAATAGATAGTATTATTTATTGCAAAGTATTTTAAATATATCATTTTAAACATATTAAAAATATGCAAATATTATATGTGCGAGTATAATTTTATGATGATTATATAATCTATTATGATGATATAGCTAATTATAGTTAATTTGTTATGTAGTATTCTCTTTTCTTTATGATTCTTTATATATATATATATATATATATATATATATATATATATATATATATATATATATATATATATATATATATATATATATATATATATGTATGTATATATATATATATATATATATATATATATATATATATATATATATATATATTATATATATATATATATATATATATATATATATATATATATATATATATGTATGTATGTATGTATATATATATATATATATATATATATATATATATATTATATATATATATATATATATATATATATATAAATTAAAATATATTAAAATATATATATATATATATATATATATAAATTAAAATATAAGTTTTTATTCAATATAAGTTTTTATTATGAGTTAATGTAACAAACTTATCTTTTTTTTTGATCAATGATCTTTTTTTATTTAAAATTGTTTTCTATAATGTGTTGTTTTTAACAGGTTTGTTCGTAATTAAATGAATATATTTATTGTGAAAAAGAAGTGAAAGATGATAGAAATACAACTAAAGTTGATAAAGTTGAAAACACTAAACAATTGGTTGATGCATAATATATTGTGTTATATTTTGGTAAAGATTTTAAAGTTATAGATGTTGAAAATAAATATGAAGTAAATTTTGTTTTACTATATGTTTTATTATATTAAGTATCTGTTGCCAGACACTTTTTATTTTTATTTTTAATTCAACTCCCCAATGCCAACAATGCCACTACAGACCAGGAGGCTACTTAATTGTGGTTTTAACCCTCTCTCAACTCTATAACTCCGAAACACGAACCTTGACTAACAAGGCAGCTGCATGGAGAAAAAAGATAAGCACGGTACTACCAGGGTCATGGTGGTGATCAAACTCAGAACCTCTTGCTTATGAAGCAAGCGCTCTACCGCTACACCACTACCGCGTAATTAATTGGTTTGTGCAGATTTTATTTCTAAACATTAGTTAATGTATAATTATACGGTAGTGGCGTCGTATAAGCGAGAGGTTCCGAGTTTGATCCCCACCACGTAAAATATAATTACCACCACCCTGGTAGTACCGCGCTCAACTTGTTTCTCCGCACAGCGGCCTTGTTTGTCAAGGTTTGTGTTTCGGAGTTATAGAGTTGAGAGAGAGTTGAATTCTTTTTTTTTAAGGAATTATAAATAAAAAACATCTACTTTTAAGATATATAATATCTATAAATTTAATGTTCACAATTTAGGAGCACTTAAGTGATATGACCAAAGTGTATAAGCGGTTTGGAAAAAGATTTGTAAGTAAAAGTTTTTGATTTGTCATAAAAAAAAGTTAAATTTATTTATTTTAAAATATTTGATAATCTTTTGAAAGATTACTGTTTTATCATGCTCTGTTATTCATATTAATCTAGTCTAAAAAGAATAAAGAATTGAACAATGATATTCACAGGTTAAAATTATGACCAATTAAATATTTATAAAAATATAATTGCATAAATTTATATGAATATAATTAAATTTGTTTTATTCTCAAGAATAATATTTGTTGCTTAAACAGTTGAGTAGCCATGAATGAAAATGAACAAACAAAAATGGGAAGTATGCTAACAGGATTTATGAAAGTTGGTTTGGTGTCTGAGGCTGAAAAAGTAAGTTTTTTTTGAAAAAATTAAAAAAAAAAAGTTTTTTCTGATTTTTTTTTTATTCTATTTAATACATAATGATTATTTTATAAATTTATTTTAATTTATTTTGAGAAGACTTATTTAATTAGAGTTTTGTATTTCTATTATAGTTATTTGAACAATGGAAGAGTAATATTAAGTTTGAAAAAAATGATTTGAAAGAAGTAAAAAAGTCTCTCCGTCAAAAAGTTAAATGCACAGAAATAGACTGTGGTGCATACATTATTGATCTTCACAGACATCTTAGAAATGTACATAAAATTAATCCTGAAGTAGCTAGAAAAGCTAGAGGTATTTTTGATCTAAGAAAAACAAGATCCCTACGTGGAGAAAAAGTAAAAAAAAAAGACAAAATACATGTCCTATATGTAGCATTGTTACAAAAAATATACATGATCATCTTTATCGAGCTCCCCATCATCTTAAAAATGATTTGGCTACATATAGAGAAATGCTTAACAAAAAGCAACTTTATGATGAAAGTAATAATATGTCAGTATCTGAATGCACTGAAACAAACTCTGCTTTACCTAATTCAATAGGGTCAGGATTTAAGACAAAATTACCAAATGAAGTTGGATATTTCCAAGCATCTTGCTTGCCAAATGAACCTAAAAGCAGTAATGATGATAATGATGATAATGAAGCAAATACTATAATTGAAAAAGGAGAAAATGACATTCTATGTTTTCAAGATTATCTTCACACATTTCTTCTTTACTTAAAAAGTACATCAGGAGAAAAGAAAGATCCACAAGCTGCATCAAATGAAATGCATCAAATTAGAAGAATGATGGAAGTCATTTTACCAGACTCTCTAATGCTACCCAACTTGACTGTTATATGTTACATAAGTCTATTAAACCTTAAACTCTTACAAGATAAATGGTTCCCTTACTCAAAACAAAAAGGTTATGAGCCAGGCACTCAACGTTCTTATTTGTTATCATTAAGCCATTTTGTAAATTTTCTTCAAGGCTCTAAATTAACTCCCACTGTTTCCAATGTTGTTCCTTGCGTCCTATCTGCTGATGTTCTCAATGTTGTTCCTTGCGTCCTATCTGCTGATGTTCTCAATGTTTGTCAGAAAGAAATTAGTAATTGGCGAACCTCTTTGCGTGGTGAAGAAGCACTAAGAGAATATAATGTAATGATGGCAGATGCTGAAAATATAATTCTGAAGGAATCTTTTCAAGCTATAACTAAAAGTGATTTTTATCAAGATATTGTTTAAAAAGTTAAATATATTTACAATAATTACAAAAACAGGCCGTCAGAGTTTCTAGTTACTCAAACTCTGTTTACAAATATTAGAGACTGTATGTTTTTTGGCCTAATAACCAATAATGTTTCACGGTATGGAGCTGTCTCAAGTATGACAGCTTCAGAATTTCGAAAAGGAACTTTTTCACTAACAGGAAGTTTTATCGTTTTAGTGAGGAAACATAAAACCGCTAAACAATACGGTCCATGTCAAATTATATTAAATCCTGATCTGAAAGTTATGTGTGATTGTTACAATCAAATTATATGCAACGCAATTCCAGGTAAAGTGTCTGAAAACTTTTTTATAACATGGTCTGGGTGTGCGTTTGAATCTGGCGGTGTTTCAACTCAATTGAATTCTTTTATTTCAAAATGTTTGCCAAATGAAGGTTTAATTGAAAAGCGATGCAGTGCTACGATGGTTTGAAAAAGTCTGCTTACTTTTTTTTATGACAATCATCCTGAATATAAAAGCAAGTTAGCAACCCTTATGAAACATAAAGAAACAATAGCTCAACGGTGGTATTACCTAAACAAAAATAAACAAGATACATGCGAGGCATCTGAAAAAGTTACTGAAACTTTATTGGGAGACATCAAAGTTGAACCTAAAGCACAAAGTCTAAAATCAGAAGTTTTCCCTAAATCATCATCTAGGTTAACCAATATTAAAAAAAAGATTTTACATTCTGAAGAAAATCAAGTTTTCGAATATTCAAATATCTCTGAAACTAGTGATGTTAGTGAAAGTGATGAGGAATACAATTTTCAATCTAATTCATATTCAATACACGCAAAAAAAAGTTGGACAACAGATGAAATAAATGAATTACATAAACTATTTAATATTTCTGATACTATAACATTAACTCAACCTTTAATACGGAAAGTTGTTGTAGAAAATGAAATTCTGAAATTTCGATCACCTAAACAAATATATGACAAAATGCTTCATTTAAGAAAATGCAAAGCACAAAATGAAAATGAGGAAAAGCAGTGTTTGAAGTTTTCATTCAATACAGAGCAATTAAAAATGATAAGAAAATTATTTTCCTCAACAATATCTGGCCACCATAATGTTGTTTCACAAGCAAATGTGACAAGCATAATAAATCAAAATAGTGAAGCTCAAGAGTTATTTAAAAATTTTACTGCTGAACAGATTGTCGCTAAAGTGCGTTATGAAAATGTATTCATATGTATATATATATGTAAAATATTCATATGTATATATATACATATATATACATATATATATATATATATATATATATATATATATATATATATATGTAAATTATGTTAGTGTATTTTACAAATAGAGTGCTCAATGTTCTTAAAGAACAGAGCAATAATTAATTAGTAAAAAACACTTATCTAACTTTTATCTTCGACTTGAAGTTTCACCATTGCTGGATCATCAGGAAGAGTTATGTTTGCAAGAAAAATTTGAAATAATTACTCATTTAAATCAAGAAAATTTATTAAATAAAAACTACCTCTTAAAAAATACCTCTTAAAAAATTATAAAAACAAATGACCAAATTAAACTATCCCCATTCCAAAGAAAATTATTTCATAATTACTTTCTGTAACTTCCCGTTAACAAAAAAAAAAAAATATATAGTAATTAAAAATTTTTTATAATAATTTATAACTTCCTGTAAAATATTTTTTTCTATAAATTGAATTTTTTTTTAGATTTAGTAACTCTTCCTGATGATCCAGCAATGGTGAAACTTCAAGTCGAAGATAAAAGTTAGATAAGTGTTTTTTACTAATTAATATATATATATATACATACATACATACATACATACATACATACATACATACATACATACATACATACATACATACATACATACATACATACATACATACATACATACATACATACATACATACATACATGTATATATATATATATATATATATATATATATATATATATATATATATATATATATATATATATATATATATATATATGTATATATGAAAAAATTTTGAATATATATATATATATGTATATATACATGAGTGTATATTGGTACATGTTGTATTCTATTAAAAAATAATAACTCTTGTCTGCTTAAAGTGATTTATATTTTTTTCAAAATAGATCAAATTATGTTAAAATAATTTAAATTAAATTAAAACAGTTAATATAATAGAGGAAATAGGTTTTAGATTACCTATTTAAAGGTCTTAATCAACACCCCATAAATTACGAAACGCAAAGTTTCACTAACAACAAAACAAAATAGATCAAAAGTTTTCCCTCGCAGAGCTTTAATTTAAATTAATTAAGAAATAAAACTAGCTCATCAAGTTTAATAAAAATTTCCACGTAAAAAAACTTAAGATCTTCTGTTTTTTAAATAAATTTAGCGCTGCGTGATTATGAACGATCCCTAAAACAATAGGACTAAGGTTACATTTTGTTCAACAATGGATCATGAAAATTAAATAGGACTGAATTTTTGGAACGCATCTTTTACAGTTATTACTTTATTTTATATACTTTAATTACAATTTATATATAGTTTCTTTATCTATTTCAGCTGAAACAGATACTTGAAATTTATTTGATGCAGACTTATGACATAGTGGGATGCTTGAGATCAAATCTCTGCTTAACCGGGCACGTCATCCTCTTCTTGAGGCAGTTTTAAAGACTGTTACAGTAACGATACGTATTATATATTAAAATATATTTTCATCAAAACTACAAAGCTTCTTTAAAAAAGTTTGAATGATATAAAGTTAGAGGGGCGGTTATAACATTTTTCGGAATAATACAGTATAAACCTTATCAATTTTAAACGATTCTTTAATATATATAACCTAAAATTAGTTTATGAATTTAATTTGTGTAATTTTTACTTTTTAGCATTGCTTAAAAAAACCTCCACTTTTAAACAGCGTACCACCCTTCCACCGGCTGTTATAGATAAAAATAAACTACTCACTGTTTCTAGTTCACTGATTATATAATGTGCACATTATCTTAAGCTAAAGGTTTTTGCCACCAAAAAAACTTTTTTTTAAGGGTCCAACCTGCCTTATGCTTTCTTAAATGCTCTTAAAAGATGTCTCTCGATACCCAATTTTTCTTAATAATTCAGCGCCTTTGGTCATGTACTTATCTTAACATTTAATCAATATTCCTGGAACAATATTTATAAAAATAGACTTTCATAGAAAGCTCTTTAACTTCTATAATAATTTATTATTAAATATAGTAAATTTTAAAAGTTTTACTCGATTCATCAAAAGTAATCCATGTAAACCACCATTAAATATGCGTATTTTGTTTAAAACTAACAAGTTTTTTTGTTTAACCTCAAAATTTTTTTTCAAAATTTTGAAAAATTATAATTTTTTATATAATTTTTTTCATAAAAAAGAAGATTATTCTTTGGACTATGGTTTTTTACAGATATTTGACCTAAAATAAACAAAGAATCAAGGTTTTTACAAGCGATTGGTATTGCAACCTTCATTAATAGGTAATGCAACTTCTATGACATACCCGTGATACAGTTAAAAATGTATCTTCTTTTTATTAAAAATTATTTCGGTATCTTTCATACCAAAGATAACGGAGTCCATTACTCACTTTCATAATCACCCATTAACAAAATGATAAATTCATCTTTTAGGCTTATATGATAATGGTGATCATTATATTTTTAGGGGTGATCGAATCCTAACAATGTTTAAAATCATATCAGAATAAAAATTTAACCATCACCCCATTTTTAATAAAAACAATAACAAAATATCAGTAATGCTATGCGCCGTTAAATTGGAATAAAAGCGCAAAGTTGCATTATCGAATAAATTTCAACATACTGATGATGATGATGATGATGATGATGATGATGATGATGATGATGATGATGATGATGATGATGATGATGATGATGATGATGATGATGATTGAAAGGTTTCTCTAATGCTGGTAGCTCTCAAAGTAGTAATAACCAACCAGGCTAATGTTTTGCCAGGGCTGATATTTAGGCATAGTTGGGTAACTGGATTTAAAAAGAATAACATTAAACAACATAAAACAAACCTATATGATTATTGCTGCATGAATATTAACTCTAAATATGTATATATTTATAAAATAAATCAGTGTGTCAACCAGGATATAAATTTTGGATATAAATTTCAACGTTTTGCGCAATATGGCCATTTTTTATGAATTGGGAAAAAATTTAATGTCTTGGCTAGAATTTTTTGTTAAAAAAAAAGCTCCCCAAAATAAAGGAAAAGGTTCTCTACAATTGAGAAAGTTCCTCATTATACTCCATTGGGAATGGTTTGGTAAATGGACTGTATAGAGGCTAGTTAACACATTTTATATATAATTTTACTGTATATACTTTAGTACTTTATATATAAACACAAAAAAAATGTTTTACTTTATCTGGTATGTTTACTTGAGCACCATTTTCTAATAATTTCGATACAATGTCAGAATATCCTTCAACAGCTGACCAAGATAAAGCTGTTCTTCCATCCTATAATAAAGTAAAAAAAATAAAGCACCTAAATACACTAGGTCTTAAATTTAATAAAAGAACCAATCAATGTTACAGTATAAAACTTTGGTTTTCTGAACTTTGTTTTCATTTTATTATGCCTTTGGACATCAGTTAGCTTCTATGATATTATACTATTTAAGAGAGATTCTATTCAAGGGAGATTCTATTTAAGAGAGATTTTATTTAAGAGAGATTTTATTAAATACATACTAGACGCTAAATCGTCAGCAGATCTATTTATCAGATTCATGTGTTTTTGTTTTGTAATAACTAATTATTCTAAATACTATGGAAAAGTTTTAAACATTTTGATATATTTATGTTTTAATACCAGAAAAATTAATATAAAACATTGTGAGAGGCATGAGTATGAATTAATATCAAGCATTGTGAGTGGCATGAGTATGAATTAATATAAAACATTGTGAGAGGCATGAGTATGAATTAATATCAAGCATTGTGAGTGGCATGAGTATGAATTAATATAAAACATTGTGAGAGGCATGATTATGAATGTGGGAGGCATGAGTATGAACAAAACATTGTGAGAGGCAAGAGTATAAATGTGAGAGGAATGAGTATGAACACAACTTTTTATAATCTGATAGTAAAAAATATTTTTTACACATTAAATCTTTTATACATATAGTTGTATTATAAAAATGTTTTTCATTTTTGCAAAGAATTAAATGGTAATTGAATAAATAGATTCTCCGTATAATTATCAACACATTCTAAGATATAAAAAAGTTACGTATTCAAACATACTAAGAAAAAGACAATAACCTGGTCAATAGCATTTACATTCAACTTTTGCTCTAACAAAAGAACAACCATTTCTGTAAACCCACCCTTTGATGCCATTATAAGAGGAGTCCATCTATGCTGCAAAAAAAAAATATATATATATATATATATACATATTTGTATACTATAATGTTTCATAGTATATTGTATATTTATTTTATAGCATATCGTATATTGTATATTAGAATGTTTTATACTCAGTAATGTTCTGATTTTATGTCCTATAAAATCACTGCTGATGAGTCCTAAAGGATCAAACAATATTGTCTAATGTTAGATATAGCTCCTTAACTTTTTGTTTTGTTGAGCACTCTCTTTATGAGATGTATTTTGCTGTTTGCATAAATGCTGGCCCACTACTTTATAGTTTGAGCACTTTGACATGGTACAAAAAATCTTTTAATTTGCCTTAAATCAGTCTTCATTTTTTATTGCTAAGATTTAGTCCCATAAAATCATAACATTACTGATGTACGTAATGTTATGATTTTATGGAGAGAATACAAACATAAATATGAAATATTTAATTTAATTAAAAACTTTTTTTTTTACTTTGATAATGCAATTTTTTGCATAAAACATGTGCTCTTTGTAAAACATATGGATTCTTTGTAAAACATATAGATTCTTTGTAAAACATATGGATTCTTTGTAAAACAGATTCTTTGTAAAATTGTAACTTAAGAAGAAAAAGATAGTAGAAAATCTTTAGTTTGTTTTGAAAGATCTGCAGTAAAAGAAAAGTCTGCAACTAGAAAAAGGTATGTAGCAGAAGGATAAAAAGCTAAAAAGAAAAAGGTCTCACCTTATCACTTATTTGATCATCATTTCCAGTAGTTGATTCTGATGTACATGAAGTTGTACTCATTACAATATTTTTAATAAAAATTCTCAAAAATTATATTTTTAAGAATATTAAAGTTTTTAATATAAAAATTTAAGCACAAAATTTTTTTGCATTATACAAACAAATGTTAAAAAATAAGCTTATTATGGAATTAAATTAATAAAACTAATATTATTATTGTTTTTAAAACAATATTGTTATTGTTTTTAAAACATTAACTTATCTTAAGCTTTTTAAGGACGAACACAATTGTCAGAGCGAAAGCATAAAATTCTATTTTTTTATAAAGTTTAACTTTTTTTTTTTATTATTATTATTATTTTTTTTTACTTTATATAAATATTAGATAAAATATATTTATTTAAATAAACAGTTTTTTGTAATAATTCCCATAGAGTTATTGTTCAGTAATCCTTATGAACGAAGATCGTTATCAACTGAATACTCAAAAACATCTCAATTCTTTGACATTAGATCTGACTTCTTTAAAATTAAATTCTTTATAGATTAGCATGTTTTAAATAGTACAATGAGAATTATGTATAAAGAAACTTAAACTTTGTTAATTAAAATTGTTGTTTATGTGGATAGAACAACAATGTAAGTGTTGCCATGACTACTTATTGTTACTTTGGCTACTTAATCTTAAACACTTAGAAACAAAAAGAGTTTGTCATAATGTCATTGTTAATTTAGATATGTTAATTAAAATAATTTGTTTTTTTAAAAACAAGTCTTTAGACTTAAAAATTTAATTTGTTTGATTTTATTCTTTTCATCACTTATTAAACTTAAAAAATGAAGTCATTGAAAACAAGAAAAATGATACATTAAATGTCTTTAATATGTTTAATGTTTTATAATAATATCAATATCAACTCAATCAACTTATGGCATCTGCTATATAATATAAATTAAGTTACAACTTGTAATATAAATAGTTTAAATAACATTAACAACATTATTAACTTTAAAACAATGATCATTATAAAAAAAATTTGAAAACTTTGTATTAAGTTGTAAAAAATAGTAAATGTTTCATTCTTGATAAATTGGCGAGGTTAAAAATGTCATTTTTATCAAATCTTGTTACAAGAATATTTAGTCTCATTGCAAGTACAATAAACAATTCCAATAGTTGTATAGAAAAACACCATCCAAATTACTGCCTAAATATTTTGTGGTCCTATCTATTCAAAAAAGCAGCAACAACCAATAATAAAACAGCTTTGCAATTTTTTATGTACTGTGTTTTATTTTTAACAGGACACAAATAAACCATCTTGTTTCAACTAACAGAAGAACAAACAACAAACTCACACTACAAAAATAGCATTACTAACTTATGAATTGAACAGACAAACAAGTTTCAGTGTCGTACACAAACATAACACATACCATTAAACTGGTATGAGTGTCCAAACAAATGTGCCAAAACTAAAAACTATTCAACATAATTGAGTTAATCAACAAAAAAGGGAAACAATTGCAATAAAACATTTTTTTGTTTGAAGAAATTATTAAGATGAAAAAGAAATAATACTGTAACCAATAAAGATAATTTATTGTTTTAAATGTTGACCATTTTTAATTTAAATTGTCTGTTTTTAAAAAGTTTTATTTTCTCTATACACACACACGAAAAATAATTTTTACACAAAAAAAACTATTTGTGGTGTCTTAAAATAAGTTAATGTGTTTGGTATTGTTAGGTTTAGCTAAATTTGACAATGAAACATGGAAATCAATCATTATTTTTTGGTTCCTTATCCTTATAAAATATTTTGGTAAATCTTTTGTATCCTTTTAAAAAGCTGTATGTTGCACTAAATACACAAACAAGTTTAAAAAGCTGTATGTTGCACTAAATGCACAAACAAGTTTAAAAAGCTGTATGTTGCACTAAATGCATAAACAGCAAAAAGAAGAAATTCAGTTGTTGGTAGACAGTTTTGTTTTAGACAAAAAATCTAAGGAAAAAGGTGTGATTAATGGAAATGCATATAAAAATAAATAATGGAAATTAAATATGGAAAATTTAAAAAACTCATTCCTTACAATAAATTAGATTATCAATAAATAAAAACATTTTAAGTCTAAAATTAATTAGAACCTTTTTAAAATATTTAAACAATTTATGTAATTTATCATTTATGCCCAAGTTAAACAATATTTCTTGTTAACCGTTAAAAATCTGAAAACATTTAACTCTTCTGTGATATCTTATTAAAATATTTACATATAAACACCAACTGCCCAAGTTAAACAATATTTCTTGTTAACTGTTAAAAAAAATCTTTTTTTTTTCAGATGGGAGTAATATTTACAAGTAGGAATTAGATTTAAAAGCAGTTTCATACCCAGCATGCAAAAAAGATTTGTACTTTACTATGATAAGCAAAAATGAATCAAAATAAAAAGATCATAAAATAATAAAATAAAAAATATAAAGTAATAGTTAATAAATGTTACCGTTCCAGCAACATCACAGCTTGCTCCTTTTGAAATTAATATCTTAGCTACTTCTAAATGACCTTTTCGACAAGCCCATATCAATGCAGAAGTGCCATACTGAAATCATATAAACAACAATGTTTGTAATAGTAATAAAAATACTAAACTTATGTTAACAAACTTCTATTCATTTAGTATTAAATATCAAAAGAAATAAAAAAAACTTATTGCAGTATATTTTTTTATGAACCACTTTAACATTATAGTTATATACACTTACTTTTACAGATTTATTCAATTTTTTCCGAAAAGTAACAACAACAACAAAATTATAAAAAAAAAAGAGATTTTTTTTTGCTGTAATAAAAAGTTTTCATATCTAGATAATACCTAACCCTCAGTGGGTGTATTCTTACCTCAGTGGATGTAATCTTACCTCAATGGATGTACTATTACCTGCCGAATAAATGAGAGGTCCTTATAAATGTTATGGTATATTTTTAAAATTTAATAAATAGGGCGAGGGGACAAAATAAATGGTAGAGTAAGAATTTAAAAAAACCTCAAATTTCTAAAAACATGAAAGCAGCAAAAGATATTTATCCTTCTCCTCTTCTTCTTTTTCTCCTCATAAATTTTTTTAACATCCTAATGGTGTCAGCACATAAAATTAACACAAACTAAAACATTTGGAAAATGCTTTAAAAAACATAACTTGCAAAAGAATTCTTTTTGCAGTTTTATTTTCTTAATTCAAATAAATTTTCTAGTTGTTTTCTCAAATTTTTATCTATGATGGAGAGACTTATGTTTCTAGTTGTTTTCTTAAATTTTTATCTTTGATGGAGAGACATGTTTTGAGGCTTCTAAGTAAGGAATTAGTTTTACATTTAACACTTTTGATGAAAGAAAAAAATGATTTCTTACATTAAAAAAATTGCAAAACTATTTTACATTTCTTCAAAATTAATAAATGGGTAGGTCTTAATAAGCTCCAGTTGAATCAGAAAAATTGAATAAACAAGTTGGATCAGAAAAATTGAATAAACAAGTTGGATCAGAAAAATTGAATAAACAAGTTGGATCAGTAAAATTGAATAAACAAACTAAATTTAACAAAATCCTTGTATTTCCAAAAGATGCTCATTTTATTTATGAAAAATCTTACCTTAAGCCTCAGGAATTTTTAAATAATAGCAAAATTAGTTTTTTACTTTTAGAGAGAGTTAGATTGGAAAAAAAACTTGTTGATGCTAATTAAAGTTTCATACATTTTGACACTCATCAGCCATATATTTTAAATCAATAAATAGAAAAACTTTAAAATATTAGGATTAAAAAGTCGTTTAAAAATACAAATCAAAAATGAAATGAGTTTTAATATCAAATAAAATAGGAAAAAAATATCTAAACACCAGTGTCAAAGTGTGAGGAGGGAGAGAACTGGTTGTGAGTAATTAGAAATAATTTTTTTAATCCTTTTATTTAACAGGTTTGTATTTTTAATTAAGACATTCTCATATTTTTAATTGAGGCATATTTACAAGATTTAGTTGTTAGATTGTAAGCTTTATACTGTAATTTGGTTAATGGAATTTAAATAATCTTCTTTTAACCACCAAAAAAAATTTCTTTTTAAAGATGCAATAACACCTTAATCAGCCAATATTTATAACTAGATTCTATTAAGACATTAAGGGACAGTACTTTTAAAAATACTTTTGATAAATTAACTTTCAGTCAATCTATGCTTGCTATTGAATATTTTAAAGTGTAGCAATTTATTATTAAATGAATATTTATAAAATAAATGTAAAAAACTAAAATATGTTAAATTGAATAAAAAAAGTTCTAAAAACTACTTTGTCAGCAATTTCAACTTTTGCGCCATGTTGAACAAGTACTCGTACAACTTCTGAATGACCTCGACCAGATGCCCAAATTAAAGGAGTCATTGAATACTAATAAAAATAATCACATTTTTATATATATATATACATATATATATATATATATATATATATATATATATATATATATATATATATATATATATATATATATATATACACTCGATTTATTACAATATATATATATAACACTCGATTTATTTATTTATATATTTATATATATATATATAAAACTAAATAACTATAACACTCGATTTATTAATATATATATATATATATATATATATATATATATATATATATATATATATATATATATATATATATAGTAAAAAAACTAAATAATTATAACACTCGATTTATTTATTTATATATTTATATATATATATATATAAAACTAAATAATTATAACACTCGATTTATTAATATATATATATATATATATATATATATATATATATATATATATATATATATATATATATATATATATATATATAAATATATATATATACATATATATACAACCCTCGGCATTAGGGTCAGCATTCGGCAATGCCGACCTAACTGCCGACTTGAAAGTGTTTGAGGTCGGCAAAAAATTGCCAACATCCTTTCTACATTTTATGGTCACACCTTCGTATCAAATAATTATTGTCGACCTGATGCCAACCTCAAAAAGATTGAGGTTGGCAAATTATTGCTGACCTCATTATTCCTAATTCCGAGGGTTGTATATATATATATATATATACATATATATATATATATATATATACATATATATATATATATATATATACATATATATATATATATATATATATATATATATATATATATATATATATATATATATATATATGTAATAGTATTAGTAACTTAAGTTACACACAAAAAAGTTTTATTGTCATTTTTTGTGTAAAGCATCTCATCTGTTGTAGGCAACATTGTTAAACGCCAAAGAATGAGAAAGCTATAGTAACTTCAGGACTGCATTTTCATTTTGCAGTTTCATTAGATTATTAAGTTTTAATTTTGTTCAATGTACTTGTCCAAGCTATTTTTAAAAGAGTTTGTGCTTTGCTGCATGACAACATCATCTGGTAGTGTGTTTCAAATCAAAGCAACTCTATTGTTAAAGAAATGATACCATTGAGCACAGTTTTTTATGATTTCTCTGCGGTATTGTAAACGTTGGTCAGCTTATGGAGAGACCTTCATAGGTTCTTTGTGCCAGACTACTTTATTTTTAAAATTCTCTAGTTTGTATTTTTGAATTAGATCTCCCTGTTGTCGTCTCTTTTCTAGTGATGAACATTTAGTTTCTGAACAGTGAATAGAGTAATTAAGGTTATGAAGATTGTGTGGTACCTTTGAAGCACGTTTTTGAATTTTCTCTAAAATTTTAATATCTTTTTTTAAATAAGGTGACCATATTGACACTGCATACTCTAAATGTAGTCGCACATAAACTTTATAAAGTTTACTCCATATAGTAAAATTTCTAGACACAAATGTATTTTTTAGAATTCCAAGCATTCGATTAGCTTTATATGATGCTTTTGTGACTTGATATTGAAATTTAAGATCAGATTGCAAAACTATACCTAAATCTTGTACAGTTGTTGTTACTTCAAGCTTAATTCTCTGATGTGTGCTAAGGTCATTTATATAGTAATCAGATTTTAGTAAATTAGAACTCCCTAGAATATGCATTACTTTACACTTGCTTTCGTTGAGTTTGCTACATTCTTGACTATTCTGTAATCCAATTAATATCACTCTGCAGTTGTTCACAGTCTTTTTTGCTTTCAATTGTGGCAAGTATCTTTGTGTCATCAGCATACATTTTACAAACGTTGTTTATCTTATCAGGCAGATCATTAACGAATATAATAAACAAAGTAGGTCCTAAAACAAAACCCTGAGGAACACTACTAGTGAAAGGAACCCAATCAGATATTGTTTCTCCTAAAACAACACCTTGTCAACGATTTGAAAGGAAAGAGTTTATCCAAGAAGAAAGTTTACCAACAATTCCGTATTTTTCCAGTTTAAATAATAAAGGTTTATGCGGTACTTTATCAAAAGCTTTAGCATAATCAAGGAATATAACATCTGTTGATTTTTTGTTTGATTTTGCAAAGGTTATAAAATCCATAGTTTCCAAAAGATTTGTGACACTTGATTTATTTGTGACAAATCCGTGTTGACAGGTAGATATAAGATTATTATGAGATAAATGTTCTGTGATTTCATCTCTAATTATTTTCTCAAGAATTTTACAAGTAACAGAAGTGAGGGAGACTGGTCGATAATTTGCTGGATCTGTTTTGCAGCCTTTATTATATAATGGAGTAACATTGGCTTCTAATAAGGATTCTGGTAATTCAGATTGATTAATTGAATGTTGAAATATAAGCAATAATGGTTTGGCTAACGATTTTGCACACTTTTTAGAACTGATGGACTTACGCAGTCAGTGCCAAACGATTAGTTTAGATCTAATTTGAGTAAATGTGATTCTACTAGAGATTGGTCTATTTTTAATGAACTGATTGTGTTTGATGTTCTGTTTGGGAAATGCGGTAGTGTGTGTACATTTCCGGTGGTAAAAATGATTGAAATTGCAAATTTAGTACATTTGCTATATCCACTTTCTTTATGCTAATATCTGATTCAGTGATCAATGCATTAATAGGGCTTGATGATGTACGTTTAGAATTAATATAGTTGAAAAGCCTTTTTAGATTGCATTTATCGTTTGCTAAATCTTCTTCAAAGATTCTAATTGCTGAACGAGTATACTTTTTGATTTGATTATGAACAGTTTTATAAAGATTAGATATGGAACTTTCCACTTTGTATTTCTATTTTTGTACCATAGTTATTTTTTTGTTTTACTTAACTTAATAATGTCAATTGTGATCCAAGGTTGATGCTTTTTTTTGTGTGTGTTTTGATATAGGAGGTATGAATTTAGCACATAGTTTATGATATATATCTGTCCATTTTTTGTAGGAATTATTGATACTTAAATTTTTAAACATAGCAATCCAATCACAACTATTAAAAGCTTCATTTAGTTTTGCATAGTTACCTTTTTTGTAACATGACTTTGAGAAAATAAATGGGGTTGAGTAATTTGATTTTTCAATGATGAGATTCCATTTGAGCAGTAAGTGACCTTGTGTTGCACATCCAAGAGGTGGATCAAAGGCTATTTTACTCATTTTGTCTGGAGAGTCTGTTATAACAAGATCCAATGTGTTTATGCCTTTATCTTTCTTAAGTATAAATGTTGGTGAGTGTATGCATTGATACAGAAACGAATTATTGAGTGTGTCAATAAAATTTGCTTCAATTGATTTGCTTGGTCCTTTGAAGTTTGTTGAATAGTCATCATTCCAAACAATGTTAGGATAATTAAAATCGCCTGTAAGTAATTGTCCCGAAAAACGGTTACTATCAATAGATTTTTTAGCTTAAGTTATACAATTGTTTATTTCTTTAGCAGTTTTCTCCATCATTTTTGGTGGGCGGTATATACAACCAATCAGCTACTTGTTACTTTTACTGATTGGGAGTGAAAGCTAAAGTTGTTCAGAATGTTTAAAAGTAAACCAAGAATGAATTTGAGAAAAGCTTAATTCAATTACGTTTAGGCAAGTTCTTGAATAAATAGCACATCCTCCTTCATGACCATTTCTGTCATGTCTGAAAAGATCATAATTTTTTACGCAACGGACCCGGTCACCGCGGATGACAAATCTAAAGGGCTGATCAAGAATACCATTTTTTGGGTAGATCTTCATTAGCCTTCTTTCTTTCTTTGAATAACTTAACAAACTCAGCTTGTTTAGCTATAGTTCTTTCAGGTCGAATGTGGATGTTTTTGTATACACCTTTACAAAGGTATTTAACAGCTACAATTACTTGGTTGCGTGCATTGTTATTTTCAAATTCAACTATAACTGTTGGTTGCGGCTTTGTTTTTACATTTATTTTTCGGTTTGAAATAAATACTTTGACATTGGCATTGAGACTTAGTGAATGCAAAATATCTTGAACTGTCTTAGTTTCTTCTTTTTTTTCAAGTAGATTTCTACTTGAAAAAAAAGACAAAAAGAAACTAAGAATAAATATGGCTTTTTTGGACTTATTTTCCCTAATTTTTGAGTTTTCTGATATAATTGCAAGATATAATTTCTGATATAATTGCATATCTTTTATAATTGCAAGATTTTGGGGAACCAGGTTTGGTAAATGATGAGGCAATATCCATATATGAAGGTTGTGTTGATTGAGTGGTACATTTTGCTGTAAAACTTTCTAGTTTGGAAATTTTATCATTTAGTTCGCTTATAATATTATCCTTTTTTGCATTTTCACTACGAAGACAGTCAACTTCAGATTTAAGTTCAACCACACATTGTTTTAATTCAAACAACCATTCATCCAAAAGTTTGATGGAAACATTTTCCATGTTTCTGGCTGGATCAACTGATGGACCATTAACCATTTTTAGATCCATTAGGATGCTTTATATATATCATTTATATATCTTAATTCCGCTTATTACACAGGGACTAAAAAGTTTCAGTATGTGTTTTATATATATATATATATATATATATATATATATATATATATAATATATATATATATATATATATATATATATACACACAAATATATATATATTTATATGTATATATATACACACACATATATATATTTATATATATATATATATATATATATATATATATATATACACACACATATATATATTTATATATATATATATAAACACACATATATATATCTGTGGTGTACCCTCTGGTTTTTTCCCAAATTATTACAAGTTTGTTACCAAGAAAATTATAAAAAACAAAACAAACCAATAAACTTACGACTACAAAATTAACAACACTCTAGTAACTAACTGCATTATAAAAGTAATAACACTATAACAGCGTTACTACTTTTATAACGCAATTATAACTTTTATAATTCATTCTTTGTTCAAACAATAATTCTAAACTTTAATAAAAGTAGATGACCATCTAGAAAATATAAAGCGGATGACCTTTTACAAATACTTGAACAACTTTATAAAAATGTACTTTATAAAAAGTTTGGCATTATAAAAAAAGTTACTAATAGCCTGTAAAAATGCACGTTAACTTTAAAATCAACCAATAAAAAGTTTTTATTTGTTGATTTTAAAATTAGCGAGTGTTTTTACGGACCATTAGTAATATTTTTCATTATGCTAAACTTTTTGTACAGTACGGTTTTGAAAAGTTGTTTAAGTTCCTTAATAATTTTTTAATATTGAGTATCTACTCTATTTTTCTAGATGCTTTTCTACTTCAAAAACCATTTGCCGTGAAACCATTTGCCAACTTGCACAGTTTTGACTGTCCATTTGACAAAAAAACTTCGCTTAACTAGAACTTTTACTTTGAATTACATTAAAATCCATGTAACAAAATATCAAAAATTGCAACATTTCAATGAAAATTCTAAACTTAAATGTTAAAAAATTAAATATCTAGCGCAATATTTATAAATATCTAGCATAATATTTATAACTATCTTATAAATAAATGTCTAGCGTAAAAGATTTATCAAACTAAACTTCACTTATAGCTTCGATTTTGTACACGTTGAATCACATTCTATTAATTGATGACTATTATATTTAAAATTCAAAAACATAACATTGGAGTCAATTATTTTTTGTCAGATATAAGTTAATAAACTAAATATTTTCCCTCATGTCTTTGAATTGGTTAAGCTTATATTAAAGTCTATTTATTAAAAAAGTTAAAGCTAAATGAAACTAAAAATTTACAATAAACAATGCATATAACAAATATATTTGTTATATAACTTTGAATTGAAACTTTTGGAAGAGTGATCACAAACAACAAAAGGAAAAATATAACCTCGCATCAATGTAATGTTCTTGAAAGAACAGCGCAATAATTAAATTAACAAAAAATCACTTATCAAATTTTTTCATTTTACACTGTGCACTGTGTTTCTATAAAGACTCATCAGAAAACAATTCTGATGAGTTTTTATAGATAAAACACAGTGTAAAATGAATAATTTGATAAGTGATTTCCTACTAATTCATATTATACACACACATTTATATATATTTACACAACCCCAAACACAGATTATACTTTTCAAATGAATATCTAAAACATTACAAAAGCTGTGTACATTAGGGGTATAATATTTTTACAAACTCAATGAGCATTTCATATTCTGATGAGCTTTTGTAAATAATTAAGAGAATTTAGTTTCATTATGTTTCTAGAAAAAAACTCATGCACTGACCCACTAGAAAACCGAGCCAAAAGCTGTTAATCACATAACAAATATGCCTAGATATTCTTTACTGGTAATTAGAAGTAAAGTGTTTTTCACTTTGTCTTAAAATAATAAGTTATGTTCAAATAATTAATAAAGATATATATCATGTAAATAAATCTATATTGATAAAATAGACAAAACATCAAAATGTTAAAAAAACTATGTTGATAAAAATACATTAACTAAAAAGGTTTGCATTTGCTTTATTTGTGATTTGTTAATAAGTATTTCAAATACAAAGTTTCTTCAGATTTGCACACACTTTTGATATCTTCTAAAACTTTTACTGCTCGTTCGGCACAAATGTTGGATCTTTGCATATTTATAGGCGAAGGAATATCACACCAAAACTTCGTAAATGTATAGATAGCCTTTGGGTGATCTTTAATTGTTTCCTCCAATTCTTTACCATTTTCAGGATTAAACATTTGGTTTGAAAACCAGATATCTGCCTATTTTCCAGCAACAAGCTTAACTGCCATCTCAAGTCGTTGTCTGTCTGAATGAATTAGTATGTAAGCAAGTAGTAAATAATTGCCCTGGAGTTCAATCTAGATTGGCTAATATTTGGTAAACTTTTGAAATTAACCTAAAGAAATTTCTTTTCATTCCAAAAGTATTTCACTACGTTAATAAGATGCTTCAAAATCTGAATTTCATCTCTCTATTTCAGTTCATTTTCCTTCAATTGTATACCACTTTTGTCAAAGTTCAATAGTCATATTTACTATGCATTGCTTCAACAAAATAATATCACAGCTCAGGTGAATTGGTAATACCTCCAATAGAGTCATCCAGACATTCCACCCCAGCTATCTTTTTCCCATCAAATTTGCTAACACCAATTCTCAAACTTCAGTTCTTTTCTCAATTTATCACGTAACTTTTTACCTTCTCTGATGACTGCCATATTGATGAGTTGGTGTAGGAAGATCAACACCAGCCATCTGAAGTTGTTGAAACACTGTGGCAGCTTTTTCGTGAACTTAACTTTGCTTGACAAACCAATTTAACAGCCTCGACTGTTCTCTGTTTAATTTTTAGTTTATTAATATTTAATAAAGGTTCATAATCACTACCACTGTCACGTATTGACTCATTACTACTTTCCTGTTCCTCTCTGTATTCAGAATTGAAGTATATGGCATTGATGGAGTGTTTCTAATTTAAATTTCTTTGAAGGATGTATGTTTTTAAGATCATCAAGCTTCATTGTAGTATATCCAACTCTACCAGATGTCGCTAATTGCTTTAAATAAAGATTTTTATTTTCAGAATGCAACCAAAGTCCATCCTCTTTTGTTATATCTAATAAACCATCAAAGCTATAAGTACCTAGTTTTTTAATTTCTATTTGTCTCTTTTAATCAATTTTTCTATTATTCTTGGCACTGATCTTATGCCTATTGTTGGAAAATTCAAATTAGCCCATAGTTCTAAAAATTCATCTAAAATTTTCTTTATTCATCTTTTCACATTTTTACAGTCTGATGCCAAGCTGGTGCATCGATTAATTATTTGTGAATTTGTTGGAATTCTACATATTGTTTCTAATGATTTTTGAGATTTACTCTTATGTAATCTTTTACTTTTCTCAAAGAGAATCAAACTCTTTTTCCATACCTTTCTTGATATTTTGGTTGCAGTAGAATTTTTGTTTGACATATTGAATGGTTGTGTAACAACTTAACTTGTAATGCCTCATACAATTTATTATTTGATTAGATGAAATTACGCAATGCTAAATTTTACTAATAAACAAAACATAAAAGTTTTCCTTCACAGAGCATTAAGTTAAATCAAAAGTCAAAACAGCGCATTAAGTTTAATGAATACCGCTGCGTAAAAGAGCTTAAGATCTTCTACTTCTATTTTTAAAACAAATTTAACGTTGTGTAATTTATGGACAATCCCTAAGGAACTATAATTCATTTAGTGCGTGAGTTTTTTAAAAGGATGTACCTTAAAATTATTGTCATTTTTTTTTCAATATAAAAGCTCATAACTAGGTGATATGCTCATTTGAAAATCTTAAAAAAAATTTTATTTTATACCCCTAGTGTACATGCTTTGTGTTAAACTTTTAATGCATGTCAGACTTAGGTACACAGTGGACCTAGTTTCATGGTTTTTGTTTGCAATTATCATTTTATCAATTTTCTTGTGGAGAAAGAACAAAAACAAAAGTTTAAAAACAAAACTGTTTCAAGATCAGTAATAATTATAATGAAATCAGCAATATTGGAAAACATAAGTTTGTTTACGGGTGTCAAAAATCATCAATATGCAAATGAAGAAATATAATTCAGTATCCTTATAACTTTGCTTATCTAAACCACTTTATGAATTATTAAATTTGTGGAAGAAGATGCTAAAATAGTTTAAAAAAACTTGTTTTCTGTCAGTGTTGCTGTCAAAAACAAATGTTAACAGAAGCCGAATTTTCTTTTAGTCATACAAAACAAAATAAAAATTAAAATATATATATTTATAAATTAAAAAATACCTGTCCACGCTCATTTGGATTAGCTGCATGCAAAAGAAGCTGACGAACAACTTCTGTATTTCCTTTGTAACTGGCCCAGACTAATGGTGTCCAACCACCCTAAAAATATTTGATAAATATTAACCATTCTATATGTAACAAGAAAAAACTTTTTTCTTTAATTTTTTTAAACTTTTAATAATAAAGAAGAATCACCAGATCTGGGATGCTTAACTTTGCACCATGATCAAGAAGTAGAGTAACAATCTCGATAGAACCTAGCTTCGCTGCTTCAATTAATGCTGTTCGACCATCCTAAACCAAATTGCTAATTTAAAGACTTAAAATTTTAATTGTTTTTAAAACCTAATTTTAAAACTATTCCTATACTTTAATTATAAACCATTATAATTTTAATTGTAAACCATTCCCATACTTTAAATAAAAAATTTTCTTAAGTGGTGTAAGTTAGGTTTATTACCTCGTCCCTGTGATTAACTTCAACATCATGGTTCAACAACTCTCGAACAATATCTACAAACCCTTTCTCGGCAGATAAAATTAGAGCAGTTTGACCATTCTATAAATTTAGGAATAAGTGACTACTTTAATAAGACAAAACAATTTAATGAATTCTAAATGATCAATTTGTATTAATAAACTTACAGAGTTTTCCTGATTTAAATTTTCAATTTTAGAAATACACTTTAAAATATTAGACAAGTTTCCACCTTCTACAGCCTTAAACAACTGATTTTGTGTATTTTCCTCCATCATTTCTATTTTAAAAATTTTTGTATCACACTATATCCTTGGCCTCACATCAAGATGACAAAAATCATTTCAATTTTTTTTTTTTAATTTTATAACAAAGCAGTAAGTAATAATACATTTACAAATGTTAATAAATTTACAAAAGTAATAAAATTTACAAAAGTAATAAAAAATACAAATGACAACTTGACAACAATCCTACTGTATTGTAAAAAGTTATTTCAATTCCTCAGATGTGTTTGGAAAACATGGTGCTAAATAAAATTAAAAAAAGAACTATTTTTTGAACTCTCTCATGTTTATTATTTGTATTATTTCAACATTAACAAGTCGAAAAAAGTAAAAAATAAAAAGGTATATTAAAAAAATTATATAATTTTTATTGACATAAAATTATTATATTATATATCATAAATATTTTGTAATGTTTATAATTATTATATAATATTATATATACAAACATTATTTTACACAATTAAAAAATATTATTGTAATTGTAGCTTTATGAAATGAATAATATTTGTTAACCTAAAAATTAAATTTTTAAACATAGATTTCTGCATTTTTTTATATTAGTGGAAAAAAATTATTTTACATTAAGGTGAAAAACTTTTTTTAAAGATGCAAAACCAACTTTCCAAATTTTAATTAAAATATAAAATGTTTCTATAAAAAAAAAACAGACAAGAAAAAAGAGTTATCCATTTATAAAGTACAATAAATAATTGATCTTCACAATGAAATGATTCCTAGCTACCATAGATTATGAATGATATCAAAAGATACATTATGCATTGCAAGTATTGGTTTTTACTTTATAAAAGAAATTGCAAAAAACAATAATAACAATTCAAAACTTATATAAATAATTTATATGGTAAAATTTAATTTTAAGGAAACAATTTGTGAATATTTTTTATACTAAATCTGTTATAATTTACTAAAAAGAATTCTTTAGAAACTGAATGTGAGGAGTTTTCACACTCTATTTTCCAATCATTTCACAAATCTTTTTTTTTAACTTTATTTCTAACCTTTTTACTTATACTTTTTTTCATAAACATTTTATTTAAAATTTAAAAAAAGAAAACATGGCAACAATTACATCAAAAAATTAAAAAAATTAAAGAAATCTTTTTGTTTAACAAGATACTTGTGAAAATAATAGTCACAAAAAAAAATTATTTGTTTATAATTATTATTATTCTTTTACAATTGTTAAAATTAATCAAATCATTACGCTTTTAAAACAAACAAAAAAATATATATATATATAACTACAGTTATAATTAGTTTTAAAAAATTTATACTAAAAAAGTTTTCCGAAGTTTTTATTTATTTTTATTGTTGTTGTGTTTTTTTTTTTTGCGTGTGTGTTTTTTGTTTTTATTATTTAATATTATTATTTGTTATATACTTTGTAAATTTGTTTCAAACTTGAAAAATAATTTTAAAAACAATACAATACACAGTGTTCAATTACAAAAAAATGAGGTTTTTGCATTTTGGTTTTGTTAAAAGATACCTAAAAAAACTTTTAACCACACAGGTAAAAAATTAAATGTAAACTTATAAGGAAATTTGAATACTTTGTGAAATATAAAAAAAATATTTAAAAATTTTTAAGCATAAACTTTATTGCCTGATATAAATGTGAAATTAAAAATCAATTAAGATAATTCAAGATATCTACTATACAATTCTAAATTATCATAAATTATCATAAGTTGTTGTTAAAGAGTTGGTTTTAAGTAATTAAAATTTTTGTTTTTAAAATTTATAACTTAAAGTGACTAACCAAAGAATGTCTTTCAATTTTCAACTTTTTAAAAAAAGTCTTGCTATATGTGTATAATTTAAAATATATGAACATTAGGGTGTGCAAATTGCACTTTCCAAAGCAGAATTTATTCCTAAATTAATTCTGCTGCAGAAAGTACACTTTATGTTAACCATATAAGAAACTATTCATTTTTTATGTATAAATTAATTAAAGATTCTGTTTTGGAAAAAGCACTTTGTGTACCTTAATATTTGTTTATTTTAAAGTATATATATATATAGCAATACTTTTGAAAAAATTTGGAAAGGATATTGGAAGACATTCTTTGGTTGAAAATTCTTTGATGAAAAATAATGTTTTTTATACAATTAGTGTCTGTCTTAAATTAATGTCTTTAAGTATTTTTAAAAGTATTTCGTTTTAATAAAGTTTTTTAATTTATTCTGGAATAAAAATTGAAAATTAAGCAAGTGTTATATATGAAGTTTAAAAGGTTCTGAACAAAAGCATATTGTAGATAGGATTGTTTACTAGTAAGTTTATGTAAATAAGATTCCATCTCCAATCAGAAGTATTAAACAAACTACCATTCGCATCTAAAGGACATTTTTTTAGTAAAGCTAAAAAATAACTGAAGTCAATGAAATGACTTCAAATATTTTTTTAGTTTAGTATTGACTAATGAGAACAACATAAATAGTTTAGGTCAACGTCATCAACAAATGATTTAAGTCAATATCATCAGCAAATAGTTTGGGTCAATGTCATCAACAAATGGTTTAAGTCAATGTCATCAGCAAATATTTAGGTCAATGTCATCAATAAATGGAATAAATGTGATAAGGTTGCTTATGCAGGTGCAACAAAAATGAAAGTTATAAACAAATATGCTTCAAACAGGCAAATCTAAATTTACAACTGAGAGCAATAACAACAAAAAATGGCAAAAGAAATTGCAAAACTAAATCCCTATTTAGCTGATAGAGCATTAGCAACAATGGTAGACCCAGTCATGACTTTTAGATAATTACAACTGGAGTTTATTAATAGAAGCTATGATACATATTCACCTTATTACAAAGTTCTTCTACAAAGTACTAATATCCTAATTAAAAAACAAAGTTACAAAAACATAAAACTCTAAACAAACACTACATTTCCTGAAAGAATAAACAAAACTCTATATTTTTTTAACAATATAATAAACAAAAAAATTAACTAAAGAAACAAAACTCTATATTTTCAACAAACTATACATTTTTTTAAAGAATAAAATTTAAAATATAGAAGGTTTTTGAGCAACTAGACCATAATAATAATAAGAAAATTAGTATATACAACCAGATTCACCAATATTTGTATTTTTTACCACTAATATAGTGGTAGTCAGGGGCTATTCTAGACCGTTTTGTACAGCGTCAATTGTATTTGGACGCCGCCCAAATTAAAAATTGAGGACCTTTTTATTTGTTATTTTTATGTTTCTTTTAACGTATTTTTACAGTTAATATTGTTTTTTTTTTGCAAAATAATGCTGATTTTCGGCAATATTTCATCTAAATTTCTCCTGGACAGGGGTATTGCCGCCCAAATTTTTTTCCTAAAAGCGCCCCTGTCAGTGGTCTTATTTTCTGATCTGATCTAAAATATCTACATAGACCAAAGTTAAATACCAACTTAAGTTAAAACTATTGTGCCAAAAAGACAATTTAAGCTTTCCAGCAGTACTTACAGTTTTAGCCACAGCATGACAAAAAAAAGCAATATTTCACTATATGATAGAAGCTTAAGGTTTTGTTGCTCTAAAAAAAATACTAATGTATTTTTTTATTTTCAAATGTGTAAACAAAAGCCTAATTAAAATTGACTTAAATGACATCCACAACTGAGAGACATTTGGGGAACATACAACTAGACTTATACATTTTACTTAAATTTCCTTTATTTTTCATCTGTTTTCAGAATACAGCCCACCAAAGTACTTCACTTTAAATTCATTACAGCTTTTGCCAAAATACCTCTCTCTATATTCAAAAAACAAATTTTATGTATATATATATATATATATATATATATATATATATATATATATATATATATATATATATATATATATATATATACTTCAAATGTTGAGATAGAGCGCCAGGCAATATCTATGACAGCCAATGCAATAACTATCTACGTATTTTTTAACAAATTATGTTTCTTTTTTAGTACCATTAGTAAATCAATCAGTTTAAGGTTAGATTTAAAATTTTTTATCAATCTAGACTCCGCTACACATTTCGGTAACTGCTCCATCCAAAAACAATTCTATTTGCTAAGAAGTGCTGTCTACTTAAACAATTTTTAGCAATTTCAGATGTGACACGATGTTTGTATCCTCTAATACTGGAGGATGGGCCTAATGTATTAATTATATGTATTTGTGTTTGAACTTTCCTCATATCAATAGGCTTGAGGTCTTTGTATAGTTTATATGGTTGAATAAAGTCACTTCCAAGTCTCTGAACTTCTAAAGTTGTTGAGTCTATAATTTTTAATCTTTGATAAAATCCCAGATATTGTAGTTCTGGAATCATTTTACTGGCTCTTCATAAGATATTTATCTTTGTATTTAAAAGTATTATTCAATATTGCAAGCATACTATTAGCTTTACTGGCAGCATTTTTTAAATTTTTTAAATAGGTGCAATAACTTTATTGTCATCAGTGTACAACTTTAATAAATATGCTTAGTAAATCATTTATGATTACCAAGAAAAGGAGTGGGCCAAGCACAGAATCCTGTGGTACTCCACTTCATAAACCAACCCAATCTATTTTGCATTCTCCCATAACCACTCTTTGTTTTCTATTCTATATGAATGCCTCAATCTATTTGGCATTTAATCCATTAAAGCATACCAACAATACCATAAGCATAAACTTATGCATTAGATTATTATTAATGATTTTTTCTAACATTTTACATTGAAGAGACGTAAGAGATACAGACCTGTAGTACTTTGATTTAAAATTTATATTTACATTTTTCCAAAAATTAGGTAGATTCCATCTTCTGTAGATTTTTCAAATAATAAAAATAAAGGGTATGAAACTGCTGAACTGCATTATTTAAGAACAAAAAGATGTACCAAATCAAAATTAATTTCTATTCAAGAGCATTTAATATTCTTTCAGTATTATTTTATGATATAAAAACATAACATTGCGGTTGATAATTAACAATATTTATGTTTAAATCTTTGCCTTCTACATAAACTATATAAAAAAGTATTGTCTTCTAGGTCATTCCATATCAAATCACCTAATGGTCCCCAGGGTACCACCTCAAATTTGCTTCAAATTTTGACCACCCACAGCTTTTATGAAAAAAACACAATCCCGAAAATTTCAGCTTGATTGACCAAACCGTTCAAAAGTTATAATTGAATTAATATTGACCAAAATTGGAAAAATTTGAGTATCTGGAGCTTACAGTAGATTTTTTTAATTTTTACCAGATCATAACTTTTTAAATAAAATAGATGATCACCTGAAATTTTTAAGGGGATTAGTTTTTCACCCAAATTATCTATTTTTGTAAGTATTTTTGACTGATTTTAAAGAGTTTTTGAGTTCTTGAACCTCAAAGTTGCTAAATAACACAATATTAGAAAAAATTTTGGAAACTTTAATGTGCTACAGTCCAATACCAACAGACAAGCTGTGCCAAATTTTTGTTGCTTTTGTGTACTTAGAGTAACCACTTGTAAAAAGAGTTATGTGTTAAAAGTTATTTTAGCACTTGCAGCAGCCTGTTAAAATTTCACTTTTTTAAAAAAATACGATAAACTACATTAACTTTGTAGGCAGAGAAAGTTGCGTAGACAGTTAAAATAAATTATGAAACTTTTTACTGGCAAAGTTCTATATATAGACAATCACCAAAAAAAAATTAAAGACCTATACCTTATCTTATCACATGATTGTAGCCCTATGACTTAAGCATATATTTTATTTTTTCCATATATAAATATAATCAGATTTTCATAAAATAAAATTATCAGTGTCTTAACCTAATTTATTTGATGTTATTTTATAACACATATTTGTTAAATTTTATGCATATAATATAATTATAATGATATTTTCACATGGTTATAATTTGAGTGTAAAATACTTCAATTGCTTCAAGACTTTGTTTTAAAATCTAAATCTGCGCAGTATTTTCTGGATTTTATTATTTTATTTTTTAATATTGCAAGAACCAAAAGTAAAAGTTTTGTGTATGCAGAAATAGTTATATGTAGAAATATTTTATTGGTTGCATTTTTGACAGTTTTAATCGCATTTATACTTGAGATTTCATTTTTAGGATTTTATTACTGGAAAAATATAAAAAAGTTTATTTTTAGATAATGTTACATGTTTAACTTTAATATTTTTAGATTAGTAAAAAATGTCAGAGAAATGTTGTGTGGGAAGAGTTTTAAATGAATATTGTGATAAAATGTGATGTTGTAGAATGGTAGGAAGAATAAGACTAAAAGATACTGATATTGAAGTTTTAATGCAAAGGATAGAATACACTTTTGAACCAAATGAGGAGATATGTATTCACCATTAAAAAGCCTATATTTCTAGATATGAAGCACTTCAAAAATACTGTTGTGATCCATTTAAAGTCCACAACAAAAAAATTATGAAGGGATTGTGTAAAGTTAACATATCAATAGCAAATCAACTTAAGATCAAACCTGGTTTAAAAGTTTTTACTAACTGTATGAATGAATTCAAACTTGAAAAAATTACAGAAAGTAGTCAAGATGAAGCTGCTGAAGAAGATTTGAGTTGTTCAGACCTTGATAAGACAATTCTTCATAAGAGTGTGTCTATTGGAAATATCTCCACTCAAAAATGTAAGAAGACACGAAAAATTAGGATATGGAAAGCAAAAAGCTAAAAAATTTGCAACAAGTATGACAAACCTAGTAGTGTCAGCATTGGATATAGACCCAAAAGATAAAGTATCAGAAAAAGAGCAAAAATGTATAAACTGTAATGATTTAGACCAACTGTTAGATGTAATAAAAAATAAAAAGAAAATAAGTTTGAAGGAAGAAAAAGTTCAACTACTAACACGAACTTCTGATAGTTGGTAAATTGAAAAAACTTGCAAAACATTTTCAGAACATTTTCATCTTTAAAAAAGCTCGAAAGTTGAAAAAATGAAAAAGGAATACTTGCTAAACCTGAGGCTAAAATAGGACAGCCTTAGGAAGATATTGTTAAACAAAAAGTCATTGAAATTTATGAACCCAAACAGTTCACAAGACAATGTCCAGGGAAAAAAGACTTTGTTTCTGTGCGTATAAGTAATGTAAAAGTTCATAAACAAAAACGTTTAATATTAGTTCAATTAAAGGAACTTTTTCTTGAGTTTAAGAAGTTATACCCTTAACAAAAAGTTAGATTCAGCAAGTTCTGTGAACTAAGACCAAAGTGTTGCATTACAGTTGACAGTAGTGGAAATAGCTCAGTTTGCCTATGTTTTTATCATCAAAAAAGTAAGTTGATGTGTGTTGCTTTACCTAAGGGCCATTTAATATATTACAAAGATTTGATGAAAGTATGTGTTTGTAATATATATAGTCATATATAGTCGAAGCTGCATATTCCATCTATGTTCCGATTCCCCTGGTAAAGTAAATTTAAAGACTTACTTGGAAAATGTGTTTGAAAATAATAATTTTGATTTTGATGATCATGTCGTATACTAATAGTGGGTGTCCAAACAAGCATTATTGAGTTTATTGAAACTCTAAGTGAAACTATGTATGATCTTTGTCACCACCACTTTATCAAAGAAGCACAATCCTCCTACTTATCAGAGACAAAAAGAACATTAAATCAACACATGTACCATCTTGAAGATCACAACATAAATGCTGAGCAGCACTTCTTTGCTACATCCCATGGCAAAAGTCTATGTGATGGAATAGGAGGAACTATAAAAAGAGAAGCAGCAAAAGCAAGTCTATGAGCATCAAATTCTCACACAAAATGAACTGTTTACATGGGCTGAAAAAAACATTAAAGGTATTAAATTATTTTACATTTCAAGTGATAATATCAATAATCATGAAACTTATTTTAGCCTAAAGAAACGATATGAAGAGCTAACTGGTATCTTTTTAAACTAAAAAAGCATTGCACTCAAAATGCTAAAATCATGTCATAAGATAGAGTATGGGTCTTTAATTTTTTTTTGGTGATTGTCTATATATAGAACTTTGCCAGTAAAAAGTTTCATAATTTATTTTAACTGTCTACACAACTTTCTATGCCTACAAAGGTAATGTAATTTATCATATTTTTAAAAAAAAGTGAAATTTTAACAGGCTGCTGCAAGTGCTAAAATAACTTTTAACACATAACTCTTTTTACAAGTGGTTACTCTAAGTACACAAAAGCAACAAAAAATTAGCACAGCTTGTCTGTTGGTATTGGACTGTAGCACATTAAAGTTTCCAAAATTTTTTCTAATATTGTGTTATTTAGCAACTTTGAGGTTCAAGAACTCAAAAACTCTTTAAAATCAGTCAAAAACACTTACAAAAATAGATAATTTGGGTGAAAAACTATTACCCTAAAAAATTTCAGGTGATCATCTATTTTATTTAAAAAGTTATGATCTGGTAAAAATCAAAAAAATCTACTGTAAGCTCCAGATACTCAAATTTTTCCAATTTTGGTCAATATTAATTCAATTATAACTTTTGAACGGTTTGGTCAATCAAGCTGAAATTTTCGGGATTGTGTTTTTTTCATAAAAGCTGTGGGTGGTCAAAATTTGAAGCAAATTTGAGGTGGTACCCTGGGGCACTTTTGAAAAATTAGGTGATTTCATATGGAATAACCCTTCCACATAAACAGAATGAAAATATTTATTTAATTCTTCTGCGTCATTCGATCGGTGACAATTTTTCCTTTACAGTTCTTGATTGCTCTAATTTAGGTTTTTACAGATTTTTTTTAACTTACATAGAGTAACTAAAAAGATTTAATTTACAACTATTATCAATATCCCTCTCAAATGACTTCACATTTCCTTTTATTTCTTTTTTGATTTCAATCTTTAAGTTGAAACCAAAAAGTTCCTAATTAGTAAATTTATTAGAAAAACTTTGGTTAGGGTTATGTAAGATATCCACTCTAATATATGTTTAGGGTTAGGGTTATGTAAGACATTTACTCTGCTATATGATATAATGTGTAGCGAGTTAAGCAAAACAATATCAGAGACCATTATTCAAAATAAAAATAAAAAAATGAAATATTAGGTATATTCAATAGCGCATATATTTATATTATAGGAAGAAATAATTTTTTTTCTATCAATGCTATTGATAATTAAAAAAATGATTTTTTAATTTTTGAATAAAACCAAAGTAATATCTTCATAAATTTTATAAACTCAATTAACTAAAAGATATTCACTATAAAAACTAATTTCATTTATTTGAAAGAAACTTTTACTAATAATTGCTACCTATTAACATACCTATAAGGTAAAAAAAAAAACTCTTGATTTAACAATCGCTGTAACATATGACTGTCGATGTGTATTTCTTTAAATACTATTTATAATATACTTTATCTTTACAGTATGGATTTTGTGAGTAAGGAAAAGTTGTATCATATTTAAACAAAGAGAAAAATCTTTTATCCATTTTATTTGCCATTCCATTTCAGATGTTACGTTCATTCAGAAAAATGTTTTATTAAATAGAAAAATCGCGTCATACGTAGATTTGGTGATTGAGTTTAAGTTGTTGTTTATTTTTATATTCTGCTTTGTACTTTCTCGTCGGGCAAATTAATAAAGTTAGAGAAAATTTAAGGACCATAAAAGTTTGTTCTACGAAAAGCAAAGCCGCTTGATTTGCGCCTCTGGTTTTAAAAACAATTTTAAAATATTTATAAAAAAATTGGTTTTTCACATAGGGTCATGTATCCCTCTACCGTGTAGAATTGTTTTATACATAACTAACTTATTTCAGTAACAATATATTGTTAAAAAGATTTGTTTTTATAGTTTTGAGATGTGTTTTTTTCCGCGAAAATCTTTTACAGTCAAAAAAAGTTTTTTTTTTTTTATGGCCAAAAATTAATTTTTTTTTTTTTTTTTTTGCTAAAAGCGTAAAATAGTTGTAAAAACGTTGCATATTTTAAATTTCATCAAAAAATAGTAGTATTTTTTGTATAACATTGTTTAATCCTTGACACTGTAGGTGATTACAAAAATTATACTAGTTAGTACTTACCGTTTATAGAAACGTTATTTTTTATTTTTTTTTTTTTTTTTTTTTTTTCTAAAAAACCATTTAGTTTAATCTAAATTAACAAGTAAAGGTAATTTAACCCAAGGGAATATTCATTTGATATGCTTTTTATGCTTTATTTATGATATGAAATGAATTATAATAATAAGATTCAAGATTTGAGAAAGAAAAAAAATAATAGGAAAAAGTTATAAAAGTTAACATAATCCCGACGAACAACTGCAGCAATAAATTACGGCGAAGAATTAAATGACAAGAAAAAAAGCATTATAAAAGCATAAAAAAAGGATACTTATAAAGAAACTAAGTTTTAGTTTAGAGTGAATAATTTTTAAAAAACTAAAAAACCAATGTCTCTTTTTTTTTTACAACTTCAATAAATTTACACATTGTTACGTTACAACTGACATGATATAATGCAACGTAAAAAGTTTAACAGTATTACCGCGTATAACATATTATAATAAAAAGTGGTTTAACAAGTATAACTATGTATAACGCAAACTAATAGTGTTTTTTATAAAAACTAACAGTATTTTTTAAAAATAAAAGAAGAAGAAAAAAAAAACAAGAAATTTTTTGTTACTTCGGATATATACATGTTGTTGTAAAGGAAAATTCGTAGAAGTCTATGAAGACTTATCATCGAGTACTTCTTTAAATGGTTAAATAAAGTCTATTCCACTTTTATATATAGTCAAAAGTGGTTAAACAGTATACAGTCAGTGATACACATAAATATTTTAGTATAAATTTTGTTGTTAAGTTTAGTTGTTTAGTATAAATTTTTTTATTAAGTTAATACATGTCGATATAATTGTTGATATTATGTATGAGGTGTTTTAATTTATTTTTCAAATATGCAGGATCATTTAATACTTTAAGTTCTATATTTTTTTGATATTATTTTGTTGTATATGTACGGACCCCGGTAGGATATAAAAAACCGTGAGAACTTTGTTGTTCTTTTAGGCAGTGTGAAGTTGCCTGTTGCTCTTGTTATATATCTATTAGAGTTAACTTGAAAGAAGTTATCTAAAAAATGCAATGGGACTAGTCCAAGTTTGGTAGCGTTATTTAGTATAACCATTTATTTAGTAATCATTTAATTTATGCATTTATTTAGTAATCATGTCATTTATACATTTTTTTCTTGAGGTAAATAAATAAAATAATCAAAATATAAAATTTTTTCATTTATGGTAGGTGAAGAATTAAATACTGTAGGTAGTGCCATATCACGGTAGGCGAAGAAGCGTACTAGATCTTACAAAATTGAAAATAACATTAAAAAAAAATTATTTTACTCAAATTTGAATAATATAAATTAGTTAATAATTGAGTATAAATTATTAATCCAAAAACCCTAAATTTAAATCTGTTACGGTTAAAATTGTTACGGTTTTGTTGCTATGAAGTTTTAAAGTAAAAAATTTTCTTCAAGTCACGGTAGAAAAATATTTCGCATTTAAATTAATATTAAAAATAAATAAAAATGCTGCAAATAGTTGCAAACGCACCGATTCTGCGTTCTCTTCTATAAAAAAATAGAAAAATTCATTCAAAAATCCATTGCAACATTGAACTCCGAATTTATGTAAGACGATTTTTTTTTTAATCAATTTCTTTTTGTTTTTTTAATGTTACTTTGTCTTGTATTTATTTCGGGGTTCTTTTAAGCTTAAAATAGTCTTTCAAGAGTTTTTTAATATTATCAATTCGCATATGAGAGCGATGGAGGACTTTTTATTTTTTTTTTTTTTTTTTTTTTTTTTGCCGTTTAAAAATATACATTCCGTAATTTACTAACAAAATATAAATATAGCAGGGGCGAGAAGAAGACTAATATGTCTTATCACCAAGCCCCTTTATAAATTCCGTAAATATAAAGTTTAATTTTAAAATAAGAAACTTCGTTAAATTTATAAAATAAACAAATGTACAAAAGTGGTAAAATAATAAATAAAACATCTATTAATAAAAGAAAAAAAAAAAAAAGAAAAAGCGAAAAATTAGCTAGAAGCGCTATAGGCTTAGCAAAAAACAAAAACAATAAAAAATATATATATTAGGATATAAATAAATTTAACTCAGTCTTTTTCTAAAATTAATATACTTTTCATGTATTTGATAGATAAATCATAATGTAATTTCAGAAATAGTTTTGTGGTAAATCATTCTTTATTAATAGCTGTCTTAGTTTTGTCTTAAACTCATTAAGCATTGTTAGAGTTTTAAGTTCAGTTGAAAGTATTTTATTCCATGCCTTTGGTCCTCTTATTGAAATTGAAAAATCAGTTGCTGCATAATAACTTTTGGGCTGTATATATCTGTTATTTGAATATCTAGTTAGATATTTGTTTTCCTTTTTTTTGAATAACAGGTTGAATATTTTTGGAATGATACTTTTATTAATTTTGAACATAAAAATTAGGAGATGATAAATATTTATTTGGTAGATATTTAGTATATTTAAGTTAATAAATAATGGTTGAGAGGGTGTATAGCGGCTTTTATTGGATATAATTCTGATAGCATGTTTTTGCATATTAAAGAGTTTTTTCAATTTATTTTTATTGGTACTACATCATGCAATGCTAGCGTAATTAAGATAGGAATGAATAAAGGAGAAATATAAGAGTTTTAAACAACTTAGATTTAAAAATGGTTTTGCCCTATATAGCATGCCGATGTTCCTTGATATTTTACCTTCAATATATTTTATCTGACATCTCCAAGTTACATTTTCGTCCAGGAGTACGCCTAGAAAGTTTAATGATACCTCTCTTTTTATTTCATAATTGTTAATACAAAGATTTGGAAGTTTTAATGGAATTTTGTCTCTTTCATGATAGCGGTGGAAAAAAGTATATTTTGTTTTTATTACATTTAGAGATAATTTGTTTGCTCTAAACCATTTAGAAAGATATTGAAGTTCTATGTTTACAGTTTTAAATAAGATTTTTATGTCATTGTGAGCATAAAATAGATTAGTATCATCTGCAAACAAGATTGAGTCTAATATATTACAAGATTTACTTAAGTCGTTGATATATATTAGAAATAAGAGCGGTCCTAATATAGAGCCTTGAGGTACTCCACAAGTTATATTCATATTGTTAGTTTTACTGCAATTATGAGAAATGTATTGCTGTCTATTTGACAGGTAGCTTTTAAACCATTTAAAGTTCGAGTGTTTAATACCATAGTTTTTTAGTTTGGTTAATAAAATATTATGATTTACAGTGTCAAAAGCCTTACTGAGATCAATAAACACGCCTAAAGTATATTTATTTTCATCAAAAGATTTCAGAATATCGTGAACAAGATAGGCAATTGCCTGATCAGTGGAGTGACCGTTTTTGAATCCAAATTGTTTATTATAAAGGATGTTATTAATATCTAAGAAATGGTACAATCTTTTATACATAATATGTTCTAGTATTTTTGAAAAACATGGTAGTATTGAAATAGGTCTGTAATTTGCGACACAAGTTGCATCTCCAGATTTTAGAACTGGTATCACCCTGGCCACTTTTAGTTTGTCAGGAAAGATACCTTGTTCTAAAGAAAGACTGAAAATGTGCAAAAGCGGAGTTTTTAAATAAAATATTGATTTAATTATTATATTGCTACTTACATCATCAACTCCATTACCATTATTTGATTTTAATAAATTTACAGCATCAAGTAGTTCTTGTTCAGATAACTTATTATTTTCCATGAGATCATTATTTGGGGTCAAATATGACTCGAAGCTAGTTTTGCTGTTTTTTACTTTAGAAGCCAAACTCGGGCCTGTATTAACAAACTCATGATTGAAAGAATTAGAAATTAACGTTTCATTAGTAATTTCACAATTATTTATAATGAGTTTTTTGGGAAGTTCATTAGCACTTATGTTTTTTTTCCTATCACCTCTTTCATTATGCGTCACATTTTTTGTGCATCATTTTTGCAGTTATGTAGTTGGTAGGTATAATACTGTTTTTTCGAATACTTTATAACTGTCTCGAAAAGACGTTTGTAATTTTTATATTTTGTTTCATTTTTATAAGTTCTTTTTTTTATAAATTTTTCGTACAAACGTTTTTTTTGTGATGACTTTATTATTCCCGCCGTTATCCAGGGATTCTGATGGGATTTGGTTTTGATTAATTTACTAATAATTCTAAAAATTTACTAATAGTTCTAAAAACGTTTGTAATCTCATTATTTAAAGATATTTAAATGTTGTTTATGTCTTTCTTAGTTTCAAACGAGATTAAAAAAAATTTTGTTATAATTTTTGAAATGTTACATAATAACGTTTTCGATGATTTTCTTCAGTGATTTGCCTTTAAAACGGAAATTGTCAAGTGCGGAGAGAAAGCGTCTTAAACAACTAAAAGAAATACTAGAAGGGGTAGATAAAAATAACACTATCACTTTTTTTTATGAAAGAACTGTTGTCACATCAAGTTCTCTTAGCACTGCTTCTACTGTTGAGCACATTTTTTGTCAGCCTTACTAGCTTTTTATTAGACTGGTTCAACTTGTAGTGATTTTGACAGCACTTTTACTATTGCATCTCTTGCTGACGTCACTACTGTTCTCAAATTCTTCTTCTGTTGGCTCTGCATCTACTGTTACTATGGCAAGCTTAAGTTTGCTGTAATGTTTTATAAAGGTCTTATACTATGTAAAACCTTTTTTTTTTTAGTCATTCTTTGTTTACCGTTTCCTATTTTCTTTCCGCATCACGTACGCATTTGAAAGTATTATATTTGAAAGCCATACTTTGCTTCATACCATAAAAAATATTGTTAAAAAATATATTACCAGATAGATCTTACGTGAAGTAAAAAAAATTACATGAAAAATAGGAATTTGTACTATAAACCCGTTGAGCAGCTTAACTTATATAGAAATGTTCTAAATACAATTAAATTTATATTTTCGTAATTATCATATTGACGCAATTTGCATTCCATGTACAACCTATCCATGCATGAGGCCGTAGATGCTCAAATCTCCCATATAAACGTTTGAATCTCCGGTTGTTTAAAGTTGAGTACCTTTTTTTACTTGAAATGATTTATGATGTGAGCTGGTAATAAAGGGTATATATATGACACCTTAAAAAAAAATGATACATCACTGTATTATACTACATTATAGATGAATATTTTACTGTATTATACTACATTATAGATGAATATTTCTACAGATTCTTAGAAATTTTTATTACCCCCTCCACTTTCTCCCAGTTTAAATAAGTTGCCCACGTCCATGCTATATAATATTTGACCGGAACGTTATTTTGATAAACTTCTTGCGTTTTTATAAGGGCTAACCACAGGTATTCCATCTGTCATCTTTGGCCTTTCATCATCACCTTGTATTACCTGATGAACGCTTTCATAAATTTTCTTGCAGTTTGTAGATCTATACAAATTAACGTTTGTATAGATCTAAGAACTGACTAAAATTCACTTTTATATCACTCGCCACACAAATTTAGCAGTTTTTTTTATATATCTACCCTGATTTGATTGTGTGTTTTTTTTTGTATAAACTATCACATCCACTTAACTTCTACTTTAAACAAACTTTTCATGTCTTTTATTTTCTGTTACAGATACTGGCATTGTAATACAAATGCACAAAGTATGCATACTTACAGTCTTTAGAAAAAACTTTGTTTAGAATTGTTTAAGGAGTTGCCTGGATTGAACAAAGACGATGCTTTCAATTGGTCAAAATGGCGAACTTCCTTATTAAAAGTTGTCTTTTTTTTACATTTTTTGAATATAATTTTTCAAGATGGCAAGTTTATCATTTTGTGAAGAAGAGTCTGTAGGCCAATTATCACAAAAGCATCCTTATTTGACATAAGTATAAACATATAAATGTTTGGAGTTTGCTCCATGTCAAGAAGTTATCTATCTTAAAAACCAAAAATGCTGGATCCGCCCCTGTTATGCTGTATGCACTTTGGCCTGAGACCAAAGATGTTATTCAATGCTTAAGGAAAAAATAGAAAGAAAATCTAAGATCATCTCAACAATAGTTTACTTTACATTAATCTATAAAAATTGTAAATTTTTTTTACTATGTGAAACTTTGTGCAAAATTAAACCCTCAGTTACCATTGCATATATTTGAACACTCTTGAAAAACTACGTTTTAATTCGTAAAAAATGAGTTCAGCAATTAAAATAGAATTTAAATACTCAAAATAAATTACTGACATGTTTCCATAACTAATATAAAAACTTAAAGCCAACTTTAATTCATAATAAATAAGAAAAGGTCAAATTTTGGTGCAAAACTTTTATGGCTTTTTTCATTACTTTGACGTGATAATCCCCATTATAAATCTGCTAGATAAGTGATAGATAATAGATAAGTGGAGCAAAGGACATAAACTGCTTTATCACTTAGCCCCGTTTACATACTCGCAATGTCAGTTTATTTACTTAACTTAAGTATGTATACTCACATAAACGTTGTATTAAACTAAAATATTAGCGACTTCAACTATATAACACTCACTTTAATTTCCAGTATTTATTTAGATTTAAATTCTTTTTCTTAAACTTTCCAAAATTTTCCGTTCAACCTTTTAAAGTATTGCTTACAGTAGTAACTTCTTTTAACTAATTGAGATTAGACCAGGTTCAGGATTATTACGATTACCCTGCTACTGGCAGTATGTAATCCAGTATTAACTGCCCTATGTCCTGTTGTCTTGTAGTACTGTCCGCGTTGTAGTTCTCCATCTTCTGTTGTCTTGTTGCTTTTTTCTAGACAAAGGGTAGGAGAAAAAAACTTTGAATTAAAGTACTTTCTTTAATATGCCTTTTTTTTATGTCATGGGCTAGTTTTAGTAATTTGTTTTATTCTTATATGTTTTAAATAATTATCATAAAGTTTTCGTTTTTTCTTTGATCATTTAAGTAAACTATTTGTCATCCTGGGGTTAACAAAAGACTTGTAAACCCCCAAGGTGGTTTTATAATTATTTTTTGTAGGAAATAATCTGTCTTACTATTTACAAAATTGCGTTCAACTTTATGAGACAATTAAATAAGATTCCAATCATCATTTTTTGTAACTTAGTAGGAAAATACAAAAGAGCTTTTATAAATCTGTTGCCTTAAAATGGTAGATTTTAAGGGATAATTAATCAGAGTTATAATAAATAACTTTGATTAATTCCAAGACGTATGATACAGTGGATCACAAAATACTCGTAATTAAAATTTATGGTATAAAAAACATATAAAACAGATGGATAGCAGACTATCTAAGGAAACGTGCGGAAATATTATTGAAATAATAAACATACAAGTTCAGCTTTGATTTCTTGTGGAGTGCCCAACTATGGTCTAATTTTAACTTTTTAATCTCAGAAAAAAATATACTTCAAATATTCGTACAAGTGGATGAGTTGGAAAAATTTTAATATTGTTCAAATCAAACAAACTTTCTATTAGTTCTAAATAAAAAATTTTCTTTATTCCAACCTTTAAATAAAATTAAAAAAAATTTAATTTTTTTTTTATTTAATTAATTCTTGAAAACACAGAAATTAGTACCAGAAAAGAATGACAAAATTTCTTTTTGTTCTCGTCTTGATAATAAAATAATATAGATTGAAGATAAGATAAGATGACTGAAGATAAGATAAAATGGTCTTCTGCGGTTTTTTTTTAAACTTTAACAATTTTTTATGAATATTTGTATAAACACTTTTAAAACAAATCTACTATGTTTAAGTGTTTATATAGTTTCTTAAAAAATAATTAAAGTGATTTAAAAAAAAATTATATTTAGTTGGTCTATAGGGGAAAAAGTGTCCCAAAATCAGCTAAGTTAAACACATTTTAAAATGCTTTAAGTCAATTTGTTTTTATCTGTTTTAAATTAAATTTTAAGATATTCTACAATACATCTAAATACTCCATATCACCGTCAGATTTTACCTAAATCTGATTATTAAAAAAGTTATTTACTTTTTTGGATGAACCCATCAATTTTTAATAATTTTGTGGAATGTTTTAAAATGCGGTAGTGGTGTCGTGGTAGAGTGCTCGCTTTATAAGCGAGAGGTTCCGAGTTTGATCCCCACCACGTCCCTGATAGTACCGCGCTCAACTTGTTTCTCCGCGCAGTGGCCAATGTTATATATGTGAACATACCCTGAAAACTTGAAAAAAATACTATATGCAATATCAAGATGTCGCTTTTTAAATTTTCAAAAAACGCTTGAAATGCGAAGCTGAGAAAAACATAAAAGAAAGTTGAAAAAGTAAAAATCTCAACAAATAAATCTTTAAATCCATGTAGCATAAGAGTCCGTGAAAAAATTTTTTTATCTTAAGAGTCTATGGCTTCTTTCTTTTTTTTTAATGTCACCGTAATCCTTCTGCTTTGCTCTGATAGATTTTTTTTGCTTTTTTACAGTGTCATTAGCTTTATTGGTCATGCGTTTTACACGTGAAATATCCGGTTTCTTTGCAAATTTGAGAAAACTATTCATATCAATCCAAAATATTCTAAGTTGCCAAGAATCCATTTTCTGTCATTTTTAAAATGTATTACAGCTGAATAGGTACCCATTTCTATTGTTTCTCTACCAACAAGTATAGATTTTGTACACGAGACCATATGATTGCATTCAAAGCCTCGTTTGCATTTTGGGTTTTGCAATACATACACTTTTCCAATTGCTCATCGGTCATTTAAGATTTAAAATTGAAAATATTAGATTTTTTATCTACAAAGAAATTAAATTTAGTGACTTCTATGACTTTCATTTTGAACAGTAACTAAGAGCGTTGCTAGGTAAATTTAAAGAAAAAGATAGTCTAAAGAGTTATCTTTAACTAAAAAAGAAAAGGTAGATGATTGAATTTTTTTGGGGATGAAAAAGTAGATGATTGAATTTTTTTGGAAATGAAAGTAGTATACAGGATGCTGTCTTAATTAAAAAAATTTTTTATATGATCATCAACTTAAGTAAACACGTTGTATTGCTAATCGGGCACCTATCTTTCGGCCATCAATCAATCAGGCACCTTTGAAATAAATTGTTTTTCTGAACTTTATTTCACCTATTACTTTTCACCTTTTTTAAAAAATAAACTAAAAAAATAAACTAAAAAAATAAACTAAAAAAATAAACTAAAACACTCTTTTATTAAATAATATATTGTTTTTTAAATGCATCCTTTTTGTTCTTGTCTTTGTGTAAATTTTTTATATTCCATGTTTATGTAAGATCTAATAAAGTTTTTTTAAAAAGATTTTTTATTTCTTAAATTGAGTTTGTTGTTGATTTATTGTTTTATGTTTATGTAGTTCTTATAATGTTTAAAAAATTTTTGATTTCCAACTTAACCATATACCAAAATTAATTTTAAAGAAAAATACTGCTTAATATAAATAAAAATAGTAGTTCCAATAATAAAAATTAGTTTCCTTTTTCTTTTTTTTTTGGTAATACAGCGGTTTTTTTTTTTTTAATGTTAATTCTCCTTCCCGAGGCCGAGAAGGCCACTACAGACGAGTAGACTACTTAATTGTGGTTTTGCCCCTCTCTCAACTCTTTAACTTTGAAATACGAACCTTGACGAACAAGGTTGATGCGCGGAGAAACAAGTTGAGTTAGATAACCACCAAATACCACCAGGGATGTGGTGGATGTCTAACTCAACTTAACATCGAACTTGGAACCACTCGCTTATGAAGCGAGCGCTCTACAACTACACCTCTACTGTATCTAATTAAATACAAAAAATAAATGAAAAAGAAAACGAAATTTTATCTGTTTTTTTATGGCATTATTAGCTAAAACTTAAAACACTGATAGATTATATTGTAATGAACAAAAATTTACTAGAAAAACTAAAAATAATAAAAATTTTCAAAGTGGCAACACTTTTTTTTTAAAGGATATTATCAATACAAAATAGCAAAGGTAAAATATTAATAAAATAGCGTGAACTTCACAGTTAAATGCTTTTCCGCGGTGCTTTGTGGTAAGACTTTTAGGAAACACTTTAATATCCACACGAAAAATATACAAATGTATTGCAATGGAATCAAGTTTAAGGTTAGTTCTAGTAAGGTATTGCAGTTCCAACTATAAAGAAAGAATCCTGAAAATTTGTTTACGAGATATGAATGAGTTACTGTTCCCAGTCAGACAAAAAAAATGCTATCAAGAAATCAAGTTTCACAGTTTAAAAACAATATAATGAATAAAAAATTCTTGAAACAAAAGAGTCTACTCCCTTTTTTTTTTTTTTCCTTATCAATAAAACCCTTTTTGATACATCTTCTTATCCTCATAGCCATTTTTCACAGAACCAACAAATAATTCAATCTAGATCTAAGGGTAATTTATTGATTAAAAAAAAATTGATTGCTATGCAAATCACTAAGAAATGTTCTTTTCTCTTATCAACAAAAACATTTTTTACATTTTACATTACATTTTATTTTACATTTTACATTACATTTTTTTATTATTAATGATAACCCATATCATATTATATATGGTTGGAAAGCCATTTAAATTTTACACTAATAAACTAAATTTTTTTTTATTTTTTTTTTTAACAAAAATTGCTATTTCTAACCTTATAACCACTTTAAAACGAAATTTTTACCACTAATATATAGGCAATAAAAACATTGTAAATTATTTCAATTGACGGACAAATATATAAGCAAAATGAAAAATAATTGTTTAAGACAAGTGTGATAGAAAGATTTTTTTCGGGAGTTGAGGATTTTTTAGATTCTGTGCTCCAATCGCAATTTTTAAAGAGAGTTTGTTATTTTAAATTATATTATTGTTATTTTAAATTATACTATTGTTATTTTAAAATATATTATTCTCTCTATGCAATTAGGATTATGATGTTTTCTATTGAAGCATACACAAGCAGTAGGTGTATTCCTTTTTATTTTTTTTAATTTTATTTAGGTGCTCCAAGAAGTCCTTACGGTCTTATTACAGAGTACTGCGGATAAGCATTCAATAGGAAGTTCACGCTTCCTTCCTAACCGATGTTGCAAATCTTGCCCAGAGGTGGGGTTTGAACCACGGGTTCTTTGTTTCTGAGGCATTTCTTCACCTACTGCTCTGGATTTAGGTAAACATTATAATTTTTAGTATTACTATGGTGTTTTTTAGATAGAGTTTGTTGTCACAACACTAGACTAACACTACACAAAAATACAAATAATTGATCAACTTATTATCTTCTTTGATAACTTAAACCCAGAATTTCTTATTTCTCCAGTGGTTCGTTTCTATTTAGTAATAAACAAATAAACCAAAATTTAGAAGCTAAAATAATTTAGTAAAACTACGGTTTTAAAAAATGGCATTAAAAAAAAATAGGATTATGTTTTTAATATTAAATGAGATATGTAAAGTTTATAAAGTAAAAAAACCACTAAAATACCGTAACAGCTTTGGTACTTGTTGAATGTTAGCATCGTTACCGTAAATTTGGAAAACCATAATTGCGAGGTTCTTTACCCCGGTACATTAATAAAATGGTGAGATGTAGTTGGTTTTTTAGAAATTTCTTTGTTTATCTATTAATATCTCAGTGATCGCAAATACTTAAAAGTTGTGGTTTTAAAAACGCTTCGTGAAATGACTTTTTTATTGAAATAGGTTAATATTCCAAAAACCCGGAAGACCTTTTGCAAGGGAAAGAAATGCCGAAAACATACTCTGCATAAAGTAACTCAATACAAAGCAGGAAAGGCTTCACTCTTTGCCCAAGGTAACTATAACTTTGAAAAGCTAATAGTTTTGCTTTCCCAGTTGTTTTTTTTTTGCATTTAAATATCTAAACGTTGTATTCAGATTGTAAGCAACATAACATTCAAAAATAGATAAGCAGATAAAAAAATTATCAATAAATCAGGTGACAATACAGACATTGCCCGTACATAGGCTTATAATTGATTTCTTTGGAAATGTTTTTAAAGGTTCTTTCAGTGGTTTTGATTTATATTTGTTTTAAAACTAGTATTAGACATTTTTTAGGTGAGATATGGTGATTTCAGTTTGCAACTAAAGTAATTAGAGTCTAGAAGCCTAAAATATTTTAAATTGCGTTTTGTTGTATATAAAAACCATATATTATCTTTTTACAATACAGAATATCAATAAATAAAAAATGAGTACAATTCCAGTTTGAAAGAGAGCTACACTGCATTCATAAAAGATACAATATATATGATCAAAAGAATTTGGTACCTTATTCACCATTATTTGTATGCAAGCATTAAGATGATCAGGGTTAGGGTTTATGTTCACGTAAACTGCTAAATATTTGTTAATCTAGTTTAAAATTTACAAACATCTACACTAAAAATCTGCCAATATTTGCCATTTAATTTAAATACAAAGTTATGTGTAATTGTTTTCAGCAACAAAAAAAAAAAATTATACTAAGGAAGTACAAATTTCATAAATCAGAGGAATCTAATCCATGCATTCCAGTTTATACTGCAGAAAAATTATTTTTTTGGTAATATTTTTTTCTGTTGACTGCTGTCATAATATTAGAGTTTGTTGATTATTAGAGAAATAAAATTATTTATATGTTAATTTAAAGTTTGTTTAAGAAAACAATTTAACAAAATTTTGTAGTTGTATTATTGATGATGTATCTTTATAATTGTAACATATTGTAGTTGTTCATATTTATATATTAGTTTATAATTGTATATAATATTTGTATATAACAGTATATTTAAATAGATAATACAAAAACTAAAGCATTAGATATATATATTATTATGTTTGTTTAATATGTATTTGTGGTAAAAGCTACAGTTAAGCAGCTGAAAGTAATTTTTTTCTTTTGCTTGTTGCACTCTAGTCAATGAAGACTTTTTAAACATTAAGAATATTTATTGGAAAAATAATAGTAATAAAATCTGCCTCATGCCAAACCCTCAGTTGATTAGTAGCAAACTCCCTTGCAGCAGCAGGCTACAAGTTAGTTTATGTATGTACCAAAGCCAATAAATATCCTTATATAAAAAGTCTCCACTGACAGCAGCACAATAAGCAAAAATATAAAATTATTTTAGGCCATTCAACTGTAGCTTAACCATTTTTGTTCTTGCTACAAATTATGGTTATCTGTTTATAATTAAAATAGACTTTATTCTTTATCTAAAATTTTGTCATCTCTTTTTTAAATTATAAAATATTGTTGCATTACTTAACATTTGTTTAACCCTTTGACTATGGTGAGCCACATTCAAAGGTTTAAACAAAGATCTTGGCTTTTAAGGAGATTTTCAAAACTAAAACTTCAATGTTGAAATAACTGTTTCCATAATTTATAAATTTTTAATTATTAAATTTTCTAGTTGATTTATTAAACTTGATCTTATTAAACTTGATATCTTTTTACAAGTTTATTTGCTTTTTTTAAGATGTTTTTTTTTTTTTTTTTTTTAGTAAATAAGTTAGCTTTTTACTGCAAATTATTAAAATGCTTTATAAGTTAAAAACTGCGAACTGTCATGGTCAGTTTGTCTTAAAAAAATATACTTTTTACATGGGCAAACAAGGTGTGCAACTGCACGCGCCTGTAGAAAGGCTTGATGATTGTCTCTTGTTTATGTTGCGTATATGTCCTGTCCATGTGTGTATGTTCAATATATGTCCTATTTTATGTTCAATATGTCCTATTTTATGTTAACAGTTTCTTAATTGTGATGCAGCTTTTATTTAATGGATACAGCAATTTACTTAAGTGTGAGTAAATTTGTAGATGTTTGTTTGTTGGTTAATGTTGTTAATCAATTAAATCATTTTTAATCTACAAAACCCAGGATATCATTAATATAAAATTGATAAACCCTTTAGCTACAGCTTTTGAATCGGAGAATTATAATAATTATTAGTAAACAAACTACCACTAATCATATCAGTCTCAGCCAATTTAGCGGTGATCATATAAAGTACTTTATATCTTATTTAAATCATATTTGATATTTTCTTATAAATTAAATGCTCATAACTCTTGCAGATATGTATACAAAATTAAAAATAGGAGTTTAAATATATATATAAAAACTAACTTTTTTTTAGTTATTTTAAAACAAAACAAAAAACTCTAATGTATTATTTTAAAATAAATTTTGTTATTATTAATGTACTAATTTTTAATTTAAAACATTTTAATATACATGATTCCTTAAACTTTCCCCCTAAACAAAAATCAATATTTATGTTTCGTACAATGCAATGCGCAAATGCTTTAGCATTATTTTTTATTGGTTTACTTTAAAATTAGCGAGCAAATTTTTCGAACCTTTGGTAATAATTTTTTCTCATAATTTTTTATTTGTTTGTAATCTTTAAATTACATGGTGTTTAAAAAAATAATGATTCAAAATAGCCCTATATATATATATATATATATATATATATATATATATATATATATATATATATATATATATATATATATATATATATATATATACATATACATATACATACATATACATATCAAAAACCATGTGTGTGGATACATAAATGTTTAACATTTTTAAAAATAAAAGCTTTATATATGTAGATGTTCAGAAATTTTTTTTTAAATTGATTTTTCTATATGGTATTTCTTGTCTATTCTTTATTTAAAGTTTATTTTAGTCCTTATTATAAAAGAATGGTTTCATATGAAATTTTTTTTATAATCCTTCAGTTTAGGTGTAGTTGTAAGAAATTATTAGTTTTTTTTTAAATAGCAGTATTAGTAGTTCGAGATGTTTTTTTTTTTTTTTTGATTAAAAATTTTATTTTGGAAGAATTTCATTACAAAAGAAAAATTAGTAAAATCATTAGTAAGCTATTAACATTTTTTATGCATGTGTTGTGCTTGAAAAATTTTAAAGTTGACAAGATGATTTGATACATTCCTAAAAATTAACATTTTAAAGTAGAGTAGCACTGCAAGTTAATTTTGATTTGATTGAAAATAAGATTTTGTTTGTATTGTAAATATGGTAATTTATCTTTTTAAGGTAAACGCCGTTACGACAGAAAACAATCTGGTTATGGTGGTCAAACGAAACCAGTGTTTCACAAAAAGGTTAAATTAAACTTTTTCTACATTATTTCTTAATTAGGTTTATTATTTATTACTATAGTTATTTATGTTATTTATCATTTAATTCTTTATAGGCAAAAACCACAAAGAAAATAGTACTTCGTATGGAGTGTACTGATTGTAAGTACAGGAAACAGATTCCTTTGAAACGATGCAAACACTTTGAACTTGGTGGTGACAAGAAGAGAAAGGTAAACTTTATTTCTTATTTTATTTTTTCAATTTTTTCTTGTTGGTTTTGCAAATAGTACTTTAACTTATTAATTGCTTTATTATTGTTATTGTAATCATTTTTTATTTTCTATTTTAGGGTCAAATGATTCAATTCTAAATAGAAAGAAGAATATCTAACTTATTTGTCTTTTTATTTTGGTTTTTATGAACATTAAAACCAACGCTGCATTACTTGTAACTATAAATAAAGTGTTATAATTATTTCACTTTATATATTCATGTGTACGTGTGTCTTAGGAAAATATCCCCAAAAACAGTTCTGTCGATATAAAAAAAAATTAAAGAACTTGTTAAGATAAAATTATTAAAACGATGTCAAACTTTTTATCATTAAGGATTCTTTTTGAAAAATCTATCAGAAGTTTTGAATGGACACATTTTATAAAGCGTAGGATAAGTAATTGCTTTAACTTTGCTTAGTTCTAATCGACTTATTTAAAACTAATGTAAAGGTAAATTTTTATATTGCGCGATAAGCTCATTGCGTTTATAAGATTGCGTGCTATTTAAGGTGGTGTCTTGAAATATGATTCGCAATAAATTGTGATGGTGCTCGTCTTTGCTAACAGATGTAAATCAGGCGAAAGGGTTGACAGTTCAAAAATGTCATGTATCGGCCGCCGGCATTCAAAAGTTTAGTAATTGGAATACATTGGTAATATGATCTTATTTGAAACAGCGTGAGGAAGTAATAAAAGGTAATCGCAATCTCGAGGTACGTATTCCTTCTACGTTAGTTCTTGTTACGTTACTAAGCCGCGCTTATTGTTCGGTTGAGTGCGCATTGAATAGAAGAGATGATTTAAAGTTTTAGTGAAAAATAAAAATTTGTCAGATATTCGTTATTCAAGCTATTCACAATGTTCCAATTTCTTTTTTACTAATTAAGATCTGAGATTCAAATATAAATTTAATTTAAAATAGGACACGACGGAAACTCATCTGTTTGCAAAACATTAATGAAAAATGCTTGAAACAATTGAAAGCAGGCAATTTATGCCTTCGTTTAATAAATGTTATAGAAAAATATATCAACAGCATTCGATTTCGTCTAGTAAAAAAGTTTAAACCAATACAAATTATACATCTAACTGTTATTGCTAAATCTTCTTAAACAACTGACGGAAAGAAAATCACCTAAAAAATCTATTTTCAAAACGATCAAATTAGCGAGAATATAAATAATATATTTTTTTTAAACACCCAATAATTACATAAATTGTAGGTGACCCTTAACTGTATTGCTGGCCAGCAGCCGTGTTAGCGCACTTGCCTCGAATACAAAGGATCTGTAATTCAAACCCCACCTCTGAACAAACTTAGCGACAGCGGTTAGGAAGGAGGCGTGAACTTCACAATAAACGTTCATCCACGGTGCTCAATGATAAGACCGTAAGGACTTCTTGGGGGCACCTAAATAAAAATTAAAAAAGTTCCACTCCCAAATGCTAAAAAATTTTTACTATATGTTGTTTACTGCGTTTTTTTATACCAGAAGTTAGAGAGTCTATACAAGTTATGATATTTTACATTAAATTCTGTTTTACAAGGACCATTACCACAGTAGGTTTGTAGCGGTCATAGTTGTACCTTAACTCGTAAAATTTACCTACCTGTTTAAAAATCAAGCAGAAAATAGCTTCTCTGTTTTTGAAGAACTTGATAAAATAAAATATCCGAAAAAAAAAACAGTGTACTAGCGCCAATTCGTTATTGTAATGTATTTCGGTATTCGGTGTCGATGTAATTTGTCATACATAATTTATTTTATTTAATCATTAGCTTATGACAGCATTAACCAAATCAAAAATTTTTTTGCAACAAAATTTAATTGCAAAAAAAAAAAATTTTTAATTTGGTGCTGATATAAACTAATGACTGTATAAAATAAATATGATTCTGCAGATAAACAACAGGGTAATGACTTTTACAGTTTTTGACTTTACTTTAAATGCTATTAGCAGCTCGGACTTGCCATTTAGAAGAACTGCTCAGTTTATTTTGAAAATACTTTTGTTCAATTAAAACCCTCTTTGTTCTGAGCAACTAAAACCTGGGATTTTTGCTGGGAACCTGGAAACAAACAAAGAAAAAAATAAGTAATAAACTTTTCAATAATAAAAGTTATTGCTGATGGAGGTTACACGGATTTTTTTTATTACTTTTTTCGCAGCACAACATATTTTACTAAAGAAAAATATTTTTTAATTTTTCTAAGACTTAAACTTAAGAAACATAAACAAAGTTATTTGTTTATGTTATTGTTTTTTAACAAATCCTTTGTTTTCTTGAATAAAAATGTTTATATAACAAAACGTTTTTTATACCTTGTTTTTCTTTCATCCTACTCGAAAAGTTGAAAAAAAGAAAAACACAGCTTTCTCGAGTTAAATTTCTATATTATAAAGATATTGGAAAACTAAAAATGTGGAACCACAAAAAACGAAGGAGAAAAGGCGATGGTGAAAAAAAGCAGTTTTTTTAAGGAGCAAAAGAATTACGGTCATGGGATTTTTAATCAGTTATTAAAAAAGAGTTAAAGCAATCAGATTTTTTTTTAAATCTTCTAGATAGAAATGCTGATCTAAATTTTTTTAACGAAATTATCTGAATTTAATTGCATTTGTTTTTATATAAACGAAATTAAAAATTAAATAATGATTTTTACGTAATTGTAACATGGTGCTGATTTTAAAAATGATTTAATCAGGGCCGTCTCGAGTAAGGTAGGGGGCGTAGGTGGTGTTTAACTCCCCAACTCCAGTGTCGGCAAATTTGGACCCTAGATTCCGCAATATTGGATCTGTTGTTGGCAGTCGGTAAATATTAGTCCACAAGGACCATTTAGTCGGCAAAATATTTTTATTGTAGGACTTAGTCGGCAAAAAATAGATACGTCACCCCCCATTTAAGATCTCTTCAGGATGGCCCTGCCTTTGATTACCTGGTTTTTATCCAATTATTTCATATTTGGATTAAATTGAAATTATTGGATTAAATTACTTGGACCCCTGCTGTTTTTAATTTATATTAATGATGTTTATTTGTCTTCAAAAATATTTACTTATATTATTTTTGCTGATGACACAAATGTTTTCTTTTCTGACTCAAATTTAAAAAATATTTTTTATATTGTAAACACAGAATTAATATATCTTAATGAGTGGTTTGAAGCAAATAAACTTTCATTAAATATTGAAAAAACGAAATATATTTTGTTTGCTAAGTCATCTAAATCCGAGAACCTTCCACTCAAATTACCTGAACTAACAATTAACAATATTAAAATAAAAAGAGTTTTTTCAATGAAAATACGAGGAATAATTTTCGATGAGAATTTAAATTGGAAAAGCCAAATAAAGCTAGCTGAGAACAAAGTTTCAAAGACCCTGGGGATTATGTACAAGTCAAAACATCTTTTAAATCATTTATGTTTAAAAAATTTATACTTTTCATTTATACATAGTCATAATAACTATTGTAATATTGCCTAGGCAAACAATCATTTATCTTTCCTAAAAATTATTTATACAAAACAAAAGCAAGCAAGTAGATTAGTTTTGGGCGCAAGTAGATACGAAAATGCCGAGCCGTTACTTAAGGAAATAAATGCTCTAAATGTATACAAACTAAATATATACCATAACTTGTTATTTATGTTTAAACTTCAAAATGAAATGATTCCAAAATATTTTTTTATAAGTTTCACTCGAATTAATCATAAATATGAAACAAGACATTCAATGAGTAATTACTACATCCCACTAACATCACTCAAAAAATCTGACTTCTCGACTATATACCGGGGACCACGCTTGTGGAATTCGGTTCTTGACGAAAATATGAAAAAAATAAAATCATTTAACTACATTTAAAAGAACTGTAAAAAAACACTTACTAAATTTAAACATTACGTACATTCTCTCATTTTTTAAAAAAAAAATCGAAATAATTTTTAATTTTTACTTTTTTATGAACTTTATTTAATTTTAATATTGTATTGAATATGTATATGAAGCGAATTAATTTTTTTTTTGTTGTTGTTTATTGCCTTTAATATGTATACGAATATGTACAGATTTGTAATTTTTTATTTGTTATTTTATATTTTAACTTTATCTTAAATTTCTTCTTTTTTTAACTTTAAGTTCTTTTTTTAACTTTAAGTTCTTTTTTAACCTTCTAAAATTTCTAACCAAATTTTTATTTTTTTTTAAACTTATTAATTTCACTCTTTTATTTAATATCGGAAGATGTAAAATTTAATTGTATTTTTTTGTATTTCACAAAGGGGCTTGATGATAAGTCATTTTGACTTCTACTTGCCCCAGTCAGCTTGTAATTAAATATATTTGTTTAAATTTATAGATAACATTGTAAAATGTGTAAAATGACGAAAAAATAAATAAATAAATAAATAAAAAATAAAAAAATTAAAGTTAATATAATTGAATTGAGTTCGCATTGGATTATATAATCCACTGCGGAACAATAATAAACGTGAAAGAGAAGTTTTTTTCGTAAAAAGTAATTTTTTGTATAAATTTCGACGCGATATGAAAGTTTTTCACATGGGGTTTTTAATTTCAATGAGGTTTTAATAATCTAACTGATCCTCAAGAAATCAAAAAAATCTACTTTATAAGCTGTTGCTATAGCCAGTTTTTTACAAAAAAAAAAAAAAAAAGCAGAAAATATTTTTTAATAGGATATTTAAACCTAGACTGTTTTGATTGTCACGAAAATGACAGGTTTAAAACTTTCTATAACAAATTATCCAAAATAATACCAATAATCAACTAATCAACTCGAATTACAAATAGCGATACCAATAATTAATCAATCAGAATTATAAATTTTTCATCGTCATTTTCCTATACTTTTTTTCATATACATGGATTCTAAACGAGAGAACCATAAAATGTAACAATAAAAAAATGATGTCCGACAGTAAAACCTTAATTCTGGGATAAATATTATCCCATCACCTTTTTAAAACATTCTACGAAGTGTGTAATGTAAATTTTCCAAATGAAATAATTCTAAAAACCAAAGACACATTATCTCTTTGGATTCCTAAAGATACTAAAAAATCTTCAAAAATTAGGCAAAAACTGAAAAATGCTAAATATTTAAAATCTAAATCAGAAAAACATAAAATAAATTACCAAACCTGCGTTTTGGTACCTGCAAACCTGCAAAATTCGCAAAAATGCTGACAAAAAGAACTATCCCGACTTGCTCTATAAACACAAACGTGGTTTAAAGCACGTTCGAAAAAATAATGAAAGAAATCACAGTGAAAATGAAAACTTATGCTACCTCGCTGCCACATACATTAAAAAACGGAAAAAGTATATTAAACCAATCAAATGATATTGTAATTAAATTGATAAAATTTTTTTGCAACCTTTGGAACAAAATTATATAATAATATTCCATACACATAGGATAAATATGTTAATTTTTATTTATTTTTTATTTACTTATTTCGTTCTTTGGAAATAAGCTTTGCAATGTTTTACAACATAACCGTATAAAGTTTTAAAAAATTCCGACTGGAGCTGGCAGAAGACATGGTCTTATCATCCATTGTTACAAATTTAGATATAATCATGTATATAATAAACATGCATAAACTATTTTTTTTTTTCTTTTTTTTTCTTTTTTTTTTTCATTTTTGATTTTTATTTTTTATTTTTTATTTTTTACGTCAATATAATATCATAACTTTGAAATCCATACACATTGAAAAAAATACATAAAATTCATAAAATATGCCCAGAGGTAGGTGATTTTTGCGGTGTTGAACCACGAATCTCAAAAAAAATAAAAATATAAACGTATTGCGTCAATACATAAGATATTAAATAACTAAGGTTAAATAAAGTTTCGATTATAAACAATTACTAACTTACTTTAAAAGTAAGTTAGTAATTGTTTATAATCGAAATTGAATATGTGTTATTTTGTTGTACGTTTAAAATGCAAAGTGGAAGTTAAAGTCTTTATATTACTTGTTAGAATCGAGTTCCACAATAGTGGCCCTCTGCAAGATATTGAGAATTCAGCTTGTTTTAATAAAGTTTTTGATATCACAAAGATGTTAACAAGTTGTTTATTGAAACAAAATGTTATTGAAACGAATTGAGTCTGGAAAATGTTTGGTAGTAGTAGATTCTTTAACTTAAAGATAAAAAGTAGTATGTTGAGAATATTTACTACAAAGACATTAAGTACTTCAAGTTCTCTTAGTAGAGGTTTGGCACTGGTGTACCTGTTTGCGTTTAATATTAAGCGACATGCATGTTTTTATTTTTTGTAAACTGCATTTAACTTTGTTGGATAAGTAATCGCCCAGATTATGTTACAGTAATTGATGCAGCTGTGAATAAAACAGAAATAAATATTTTTTAAACATGTCGTATTAAGAAGATGCTTTGATTTATACATACTTCCAATAATTTTAGATATTTTCTTTTCCACTTTTGATATGATTACTCCAGCTAATACTTTCATTAAGAATCATACCTAAAAAGTTGATTGAGTATTCTCTTTTAAGTTTAGTTTTGTCGATAAGCAGTTCAGGAAGTTTTAAGGGGAGGGTGTCTAAACCAAAAGATTTTGTTAAAAGAATATATTGGCTTTTTTTACGTTTAGCGAGAGTTTGTTGAGCTTAAACCAGTTGTTTAGATTTTCGAGTTCTTAATTAACTGTAACAAACATAAAGTTAATGTTTTTGTGGCTAAAAAATACTTGCGTATCGTTAGCAAAGAGAACAAAGTTGAGTTTATTGGATGATGAGAAGATATCATTAATATAAACAAGGAATAGCAATGGCTCTAGAATTGATCCTTGCGAGACCCCACAGGTAATACTTTTAGGTTGTGTAACAGTATTTCCATACGATAATGCTAGTCTTTGATTATTAAGGTAGGAGCGAAACCATTTTAAGTTTTTATTTTTTATTCTATAATTATCTAGTTTATACAGAAGAATCTCATAGTCAACAGTGTCAAATGTTTTTGAAAGATCAAGGAATATCCCTAGAATGTATTTATTTTTATCGAATCCATTCAAAATTTCATTTACAAGTTTGACTACAGCGTGATTAACTAGAAAGTTTTAGAGTCTATTGTGCATTATGTGCTCTTAAATTTTTAAAAAAACAGGGTTAAATAGAAATGAGTCTATTGTTAGAAGCCATAGAATCATCCCCGCTTTTAGATACAGGAACAACTTTAGCCATCTTAAGCTGGTCAGAAAATATCCCGTGATTTAAAGACATGTTGTAAATATGCAGAAGGGGATGTTCAATAATATCGTAGACACTTTTTAGAAGTTTTTTTTTTTTTAGAAACTTTTCATAGAGTTTTTGTTTTTTTTTAGAAGATTTGATGAGCCCATTTGTCATTCAAGAACTTTGTAAGCTTTTGAGCTTTGTTTTCCTTCCAATCTTCGGAAACGCTATTTCGTACAGTCTTAAGAATGTGTGTTTAAAGATATCTTAATACGAATTGCAAAAACACAAATACGGTTGTATTTGTGTTTTTGCAATTCGTAATCTGACCTCAGTTTTCTTTTAATAAGTCACTTCGAAACTTTGTTATATTTTTTATATTTGTTTGTCTTTTAATTACAGTTAGTTTCTTTTTCTTTTGTATTGTTGAAATGGTTAAGCGAAAAAAATTGGAATATGGTCACTTATGTCAGACCTTATTATTCCGCTTTGAATGTTGTACTTTATAGAATTGTTTGAAAAGATGTTATCGATAAAGGATGCGGTTTGTCGAGTTACACGTGTCGGCTTATTTATTAAAAATACTATGTAGTACTGAAGGAGGTTATTTAGAAATCGTTCGGCAGTATTATTAAGTTTTATTTTTAAAAGATCCAGATTAAAATCTCCCAATATGTATATTTGCTTGTGTTTAGTTAGTTTTATATAATGAGTTAAATGTTTTTTAAAGTTTTTATATTGTCACCAGGTGGTCTACATATTGCAGTTATAAACGCGTTTGTTTCATCTTGGTTTATTGATTTAACCGTAAAAAGATCGCAGTTTGCGTTTAGTACACTAAAGTGTTTTAGCTTTTTGAATTAAAGAGTATTATGTATGAAAAAATATAAACCTCCACCATTTCATCTACTCCGAGTTTGATGGAGAGCTATATATCCTTGTATTTGAAAATTTGAGTTTAAAATATCATTGTCTCTACACCATGTTTCTATATGATATATTACCTTAAATTTGTTATTTATGTCATGTAGCATTGCTTTAAAGTTTTCAAAATTTTTACTCATGCTACGTATGTTTAAGGTCAGCGCTGAGAAAGAAGATTGTGACTCTTTTATAAAGCAAGATGCTTCCTCAATACTATAATAATTAGAGTTGAATTTTATGTTTTCAAAAATATTTTTTTCCGAGTTGTTAGTATTAATCAGTAGAAAAGTGTTTTCATTATCAAAATTTTCAAAATATTGTGTTTCAGTTGCTTTGTCTGTCGATGCCATAATAAATATTTGCAACCAAGAAATAAAAATATAAAAAAACTTTATAATAATAGTAATAAAAAAAGTTACTTTTTTTGGATATTGTTTAATTTAATAATTTTGCCATACCTGACAATGACGTTTTCGCCGTTTAGTTTCCTTTCTTTTTACTTCTAAAAACAATTTCTTTCTAATGGTCGCTTTTCCTGTGAATAGTCTTCATTTACATATATATTAAGCCCCTTACGTCGATTAGTTTCTTTTAAGATTTATCCTTATACCTAAGTAGCTTCATGACGATTGTTTTAGATCGCCCTTCTTTTTTTACTCCTGTACGATGTGCCCTTTCGATCTCAGTTCCTTCAACGGCCAACTTTTCAGACAAGAATTTCAGGATCTTTTCCCCCTGTTTTTTCCCATGTTTCATTTTTGATTTCAGGTATGTCGTCAATTCTTAGGTTGCTTCGTCCTGACATATCTTCAGCTATTCTGGACTTTTCGCTGATTATTTTCATCATGTTGTCACCTTCTTTTTTATAATTTTTATTCTTTTTTATACGATCCGGCTCGTCACTGATGATTAGGTCTAGAGTACTTTTTGGTGCGTTTAGCAGAGAGTGTCTATATGTTGGAAAAATTATTACTTTTGATAGGTGATTATCCGCAAGACATGCATGAAAAGCCGTATCGCTAGGCCAGTTTTCAAAAACATGACCTACTGAGGCTACTTTTTCACCTGCGTCTATTTGTTCGTATTTTGTGTGTGCGAAATTAAAATCACCCGTAAACCAGCATACCGCCTTCAATTTAGCTAATGACGCTATTGTCTCAAGGAGCACCGTGTCGTTTAGACCATTGGTCGGTACATTGATCCAAGAAGAATATTCTCCTTGCCAAAAGCAATAGATCGCCAAACTTGTTCAATTCTTATTTAGTTTAGCTGGCTAATTTTGAGTTCACGAGCACTGATACTATTTTTGATGTACAAAGCCACACCACCTCCGCGAGATCCTCGATCTTGTCGATGCAAGTTATAACCTGCCACTTCTGCTTGTGAAAACTCGTTAAACTAAGTCTCTGTTATCTTTTCTTTTTTTTTGCCATATAAATTTAATCAAATCGTAAAACATAATATGTAAACACAAATAGCAGGGGCTAGAAGAAGCCATAGTTTGCCTTATCACCAAGCCCCTTAGTCTACACTGTAAATATAAAACAACAAAAATTAAAAAACGTAATACTATAAATATAAAACGTTTTTCAAAAGACTTTATAAAATAAAAGTTGTAGATCCTAATGTCCTACTTTAACTTTTTATTTTTGTAATGTTTAAGAAAAATTTAAATACAAAAAAAAGAAAAAAAAGCTATTTAGCATAAAAAAACTATATTATTAAAAAACATGCAAGCAAATACACATAATCGTGAAGCTTTCCTTTTACACTAGCATATACCTTGAAATATCTGAATAATTCTTATAAACCTTAAACTTTTATAAAAGAAGAATTGAAGCAATAACAAATGACACGATCTTTTTCTAAGATTGTCAAGTCGGTACAAATTACCAATTGTTGAGAAAGTTTATCAGTAGCAACCCTTAAAACTTCAGGAAAAGCTGAGCGTCGCTCATCAATAGTTTTTGCTTCAATTTGTTCTTAAACTTTTTCAGTGTAGCAATTGTTTAAGTTCATTAGTTAATATTTTATTCCATACTTTTTGCCCTCTATCCAGATCCAGGAATTGGATAGTCTTAAATACTAATTATATTCTGACTTTATTATTACCATGAAAGACAAAGCCCATCATCAAAATTATCTCGTAAAATTAATGATTTGATGTTATCTATAGACAAAAGACTTTTTTTTTACAACTTTTAAGACAAGTGATTGGAAAAATGATTATTTTACAAAAATTTGAAATTAAATAACCATTATAAAGTACACAAAAATAAGTTGCTTTTTTATCAATTTTTTACAATGACTTAAAAAATAGATTAATGAAATTAATAGGAGAAACTCAAGAAGATCATCTAGATTACGAAGCTCGTACAATTTATAGAAAATATTGGCATACCTGTCAAAGCCAAAAATTTTATATAAAAACTGTACAAAAATATTTCTTTTCTCGCGATTCTCAAGGAAGCGTAAGAATTGTGATTCCCTACCTTTTTAAACGATTCCGATTCTTTCTAAAATTACTTTTTTAACGACTTCACATTTTTTTTAAAGCTCCCTTGATAATTGAAATTAAATATACACTCTTTGCCGTTGTAATTTTCTTTGTTTAATTTACGTTAAATTTTCACTTTTGCATTTAATATCATTGTTGAAGTTAAGTAAACTGTGGAAGGAAAACCTTAACAAAAGTAGACATTGCAAATACATAAAAATACTGCCACAAAATTTCAATTGGTATTTGAACCGGCGATAAGTGCTATTATAATAATCTTATTTGCTTGTTTTATTATAATTATTATTGTTTGTATTATTATTTTTATCATTATAAATACTATTTTTATTTCAAAATATTGTATCACTATCATACCAAAATGTAAGAAAAGCGAGGTATGGGGCTATTTTGCGATCAATTTAAATGAAACTAACTCTGCAATATGCAGCTTTTGAAAAAAAGTTATATCCAGGGGTGGTGGCAGAATTTCTGAGTCATACACAACATCGAACACGCTAAAGCATTTAAATGCATCGACATCAAAGAGGAAACACCATTGGGGGCTACAGCACAAGGACAAGCACACAACTTAATATTGGGCATTTTTAAGACCACGAACGTTGAAAAGAGGCATCAATTAACTACGCGGACACGCTATTTATGGAATAAAGTACAAGGAAATATCAAAATACATAGAATTGCTTGACTGGAAAACTTTATTTAATGGCCTCTCAACAAAGGAATGTTACCATGTTTTTTGTCAAAAGAGAGAATAAGCTTGCAAGCTTTATATACCAACTACGAACACTCCGTTTTTTGAAGTTGCCAGTCCATGAGTAACACAGACAAAGTAAAAAGGTAATTAATAAAGAACTTTTTGGGCAAAGTACCGAGCTGCTGAACGCTTTACGCACGAAGTCATTTGTAAAAAATATAACGAATCATGCAAACAGGTTGCGAAAGAAGTTGAAAAAGCAGTGCTAGATTACGAATCAACATTAGTTCAAGCCTCAAAGAATAACCTAAAATTGATTCACGCCTATATTAACAAAATGCAAAAAGTTAAATACCAAATGCAAGTTTTAGAAGACAGTACAGGTGAAAGCGCAGTTGATGAGGAGGAAATATGTAAAATTTTAAATGACTACTTTCAATCGGTTTTCGTAATCGAGCCGAAAAGTTCGATGCCAGATTTCAAACCAAGGTTTGAAATCTGGCATCGAAAGTGACATGTATGACGCAGTTTATTGCACGGGATGAAGTACAGAACAGACTTGAAAACCTCGACGGGAACAAGACAATGGGCATCGACGGCGTCCATCCAAGGCTACTCAAAATGTGTGCAGCAGCGTTTTCCGTTCCACTTACCTTTATTTTGCAGACTTCACTTTCTAAAGGTGAGGTGACAGACAACTGGAAGCGCTCAAATATAACACCGATATTCAAGAAGGGTTAAAAGCATTACAGACCAGAATCACTCACTAGTATCCCTTGTAAAGTTACGGAGTGTTTCGTTGGAGACCAGGTTTTAAATCATTGTATTATAAACGGTCTTATATCAAAAAACTGACACGGTTTTGTTTTCAAAAAGTTGTGCTTGACAAACCTTCTGGAAACACTTGATCTTTTAACAGAAGCTATGTACCAGGAATACGCTACAGACGTAATCTTCACGAATCTGGTAAAAGCCTTTGACAGAGTTCCACACAATAGACTTCTCCACAAAATTCAAAACTACGGAATCAAAGAGAAACTTCACGCATGGATTAAAGTATGGCTCTCAGGAAGGCAGCAGAGAGTCGTAATTGGAGAGCGCACATCAGATTGGAATAATGTTATTAGCGGCGTACCGCAAGGTTCGGTCTTGGGTCCATTACTGTTTATTCTGCACATTAACGATATTCCAGACAAATTGGAACATCAGATCAAACTCTACGCTGATGACAGCAAATATATTGGCGTCATAAAATCTGACCAGGACGCGGAGAGAATGCAAGCAGACTTAGACAAAGCCATTGAATGGTCACATTGCCGGCTCATAAAATTTAATAATTAAAAGTGTAAAGTCATGCATACTGGCCGAGGAATAAAAGTATCAAAATAAGATTATTTCATGCCAGGACCAGACGGTCTGCCACTTGCAATCGAAGTTACTCATTTAGAAAGAGAGATCTTGGAGTGCTTATCTTTGATGATCTTAAATTTAATGCTCATGTTTCAGCAGCTGCGGTGAATGCTGACCGCTCCTTAGGGAGGCTGGAAAAACTTTTCGAAGCCGTGGCTTTTCACTGCGGAAAGTACTATATACCGCGTATGTTTGTCCTCACCTAGAGTACGCTATCCAAGCGTGGTCACCGTACCAACGTGGAGACATAGAAGCGCTAGAAAAAATTCAAAAACCATTTCTGAGAATAAGCATCGCACCGCTGAGCAGCGAAGAGTCAGTTTAGTCTTACAATATTTTAAGAAAGAAGAATAAGAGGTGATTTAATTCTGATGTTTAAGTTCATGCGTGAAATCGATGAAATAAGCTTTCACGTATCATTCAATCGTCCTTCGTCGTCAAAGTATATTATGTGTGGTCATAATCAAAGACTTGCACGGCAAAGAGTACTCAATTGCATGCCAAGAGAGAAATTCTTCACGAACTATGTTGTTTTGCAGTGGAATACCCTGCCACAAATAGTAATTGATGTGACTTCGGTGAACATGTTCAAAAATTGACTATATGAATATTTTAATCAGTTAAAAGAGAATTTTACAAGATAACTGGAAATAAACTCTCTTCACATATGTTTTCAGTATGCTATTATGTACTCAAAGTATGGTACTTGTGTCACAGATGTGCACGAGTATCTTAAGACTGTTCGTATAGAGGTGCCTGATGCAGTACATCTTCGTTGGTAGTTTAAAAATAGCGAACATTTATGATTTTCCAAAATTCTATAAATTTATTACGGATTGTTGTAAATATTTTAAATTACTAAAAATAAACTAAACTAAACTGTACATCTATAGTTTCCGAAAATTTGCTGATCCAGTTTCTGCAATAGCTATTTATTGTTGGAACAGATCTTTAGCATCTATTTAACCATCTGAAGCAAGGTTTTAGATTTGTTAAATTGTTAAGACCGTCTTCGAGTTAACATTGAAAGCTTCTTTAACTAATGTTTTCTCCTTTTTTGTTAAAAGATTTCATAAATCTATTAAAATTACTTAAAAAATGTTCTATGTATCTCTAATTCTGGTAAAAAAGTTTATGAATGATTTATGAAATAAAAAAATTTTACTTTTAAATTTGCATTTGAATGCAATTATTTAATTTGAACTGCATAAAAAGATTGTTTGCATCCACCATTTTGTTTCCGCCATTTTGTTTTCACCATTTTGTTTCCACCATTTTGTTATGTATGTGGGTAGTTTAATTATTTAGAGCGTACTTGTTACTATCAAGAAAAGGTTTTCTTTGCTGGCGGACGTAAATAATTCTTAATAGTGAACTTAAACACTTATAAAACTTATAAAGAAATATTTGAGTATCTATTCATTTACATGTTTATATTTAAAAACAATATCATTAAATTAAAAATGGCAAGCAAAAAAGTCATTGAAAATGTATTAAAAGAAAAATTCAAGAACAGTACAGGAAAAAGAACAAAAAAATTCAATTCTAAAGATTATTTCTAGAAATGCAACGATTCAAAATGAAAAAATGGATAGAATCTTGAAATCGATAGAGTCGATTACTAAACGTTTGTCATTGGTAGAAGAAAAACAAAAAACTTTACAAAAAACTGTTGAAGGTCCAGGGAAATGTAATAAGTTCACTCAAGATACTTTGATTGATAAAAAATTACATTTCTTTATAGGATCATTCTACGCCAAACGGCCCAATTTCCAAAATCATCCTTACTCGATTATCTCAAAACTTTGATAAAATTTTGTCAGTATGTAGTTAAACATGTTTCATGAACATTGCAAAAATTCAGGTCAAAATGTTGGTTATTTTGGATTTTGTGGTACTTTTTGAAAGGATAACCTAAATATTAATATCAGACGGTAGCTAAAAATCGTACTTTACGGGTCTTATACTTTTGCAATGAACGGGATATATATTTGAAAAACGTAAATTCTTAGTAAACCAAAGGTTTAGATTGTAAATTATATATTACAACTTTCATATTATGCATAGAATTAAGTCTATGGTTCAACAAATAACGTTACAAATTCAACACCATAAGTTTTTATTGTTTTTTTGTAGGGTCATATCTCCAGAACAAAAGGTTTTTCAGTTTTGATTTTTTTCTTAAGGTTCTACGTACTAATATTATGAAATGGATAAAAAATCAGTTTTTGAAAATTGCCCATGTCTGAAAGCCCTAAATAAGTGAAATGCCCTAAAAAAACATTTTTTTTTTTTTTAAGTTATAAGTTTGCCGTTTAAAATAATTACAACTCTAGTATTGGTAAAATATACACATGGCGGGGGCATGAAGAAGACAAAATAGTCTTATCGCCAAGCTCCCAATAATCCGTAAATAATATAGCTATCAAATCTTGTCATTAAAAATGTTATCAAATATAAAAAGAAAAAAAAGAAAGAATTTTTTTTTTTAAAAAAACAAAACAAAAAACAAACAAACACAAAAAAAAAGACAAAAAAATAAATATAATAAATTCTAAAACTTATTTTCAAATATAATTGAACACAAAGCAAAAATAAAAAAGAAACAAACAAACAAAAAAGATATTCGAAACTATATATAAATGTTTTTAATTATTGCGATTAAGAATTCTTAATTAGGAAATATAATGAAAAGAATTTAAACTTCTATAGCAAGACCTTTAGTTTTTCATAAAAAGAAAATAAAAAATAAGTTTTTTAGTGAACAAAGTTTTTAAATCTTTGCAAATAAAATGAAAATATACTATACAATATTTTAAAGGCCAACAAATAAATATAGCTCTAGAAGAAGTCCTTCATGTTTTGATTAATTAAAATTATTTCTTTTAGTTTTGATTTAAAAATATTTATGTTTGCAAGCGTTTTGATGTCATTTCTTATTACTTTACTCCATAGTTGTGGGCCTCTAGTTGTGATGGAAAACTTTGTGGCTTCAAAGTGATTTTTAGCTTGAACATAATTATTGTTTGCATGTCTAGTAAGGTATTTGTGCAGTATTTTTTTAAATAGTGTTTTAAAAATATTTGGTATCGTATCGTTATTGATTTTATACATAAAAATTAAATGATGATATATATTTATTTGGTAAACATTTAAGATTTTTAGATTAATAAATAGTGGTTGTGAATGAGAGAGACGGTCTGCGTTGGATATTATTCTTATGGCATGTTTTTGTTTGTTAAATAGTTAGTTTAGTTTTTTTTTATTGGTGCTGCACCAAGCAATGTTAGTATAATTGAGATAACAATGAATAAAAGAGAAGTAGATATATTTTAAGCAAGTTTGATTTAGATAAGGTTTTACCTTATAAAGTATGTAGGGATGGCAAAAATCCCGGATATTCTCAATCCCGGGATTTCGGGATTACAAATTTGTCCCCGGGAAATCCCGGGAAATCCCGGGATTGAATGAAAAACTTACAATCATAGAAGATAAAGCCTGCGAAAAACTTTTAATTATCAAACACTATTATATGATTAATTTAACTGATGAAGTAAAGTAATTTAAACTATAAATAACACCTTTACATGATAACACAAAATAACAATGTTTAAAAATAGTATAAGTATACATTAATATATAAGAGTTATAATTCGTTTTGAAAGCTCCACCTTAGAAAACTCAAAGCGTCCATCATTTCATCGTTTAATCGTGTTCGATTTTTAGAGCATAAAAACCCAGCGGCTGAAAATGCTCGTTCAGACTCTACACTTGTTGGTCGTATAGATAGAATATAGTTATACACTTTTTGAAGGTGATCACCTCTTGTGCCACCACTTTCAAATAAAAACATTTCTTTTTGAATCTTAGAAGTTATACTTTCTACCCTTATAGGTGTTGTTCGTATAGCTATCAATCCTTTTTCCATAACTTCGTTTAATTGTTCACTAATTGTTTTGACTTTCTTATCACCTTCGTCGCTTCTTAAAACCTGGTTTAGCTGAACATCACAACTGCTGTCTGCTGCTGATGCTATATCTGCGGGATGAAAACGCTTTATCATGCTTACTATAATCTTTTTATTTTGATTACTTGTATTTGGTACAAAAACATCTGTGATTTTCGTTGATGTAACCTGGCCATTATGAAGATAATAAACTAAGCTACTTAATGGTGTTCTCCTCTCTTTAATTCGGTGACTCAAAGCAGCATACAGTTTATTCCCGATTTCAGATTTTTGTTGTTTTATTTTTGTCAACATAAACTCTAATGCAATGTCAGCTGTAATTAAAGTTGCGTCTCGTCGACAAAGTGCTTCCACAGTGGCTTTAACAGGAGTCAAAAGTGCTTTTAAATTTTAAATAAATAAATTAAGTTTAATCAATTTTTGTTTTTATTTATTGTTTATTACAATCCCGAAATCCCGGGAAATTTTAGAGACTAATCCCGGGATTTCGGGATCATGAATTTGACTGTAATCCCGGGATTGCCATCCCTAAAAGTATGCCAATATTTTTAGAAATTTTATTTTCGATTAATTTTAAATGGTTTATCCATGTGATATTTTCGTCAAGAAGAACACCTAGAAACCTCATTGAGTGTTCTCTTTTTATAAACTGATTCCCGATGCTAATATTTGGGAGCTTTAGAGGAATTTTGTCTCTTTGATAAAAGCGATGAAAAAAAATATACTTAGTTTCGGTTAAGTTTAATGACAATTTATTTGTATTAAACCATTAAGTTACTTTTAACAGTTCTTCGTTGACTCTTTTAAATAGTTTTTATATTACAATGGGAATAAAATAAATTGGTATCGTCAGCAAACAAAACAGAGTCTAAAATATTCGAAGCTCTGCTTAAGTCGTTAACGTAAATTAAAAACAAAAGCGGTCCTAAAATGGATCCTTGAGGAACTCCACAAATCATTGTCCTATTGGCAGTTTTACCACCATCATAAGAAACATACTGCTTTCTATTAGACAAGTAGCTATTAAACCAAACTATATTTGTATTCTTAACTCCGTAATTTACTAGTTTTTTTACTAAGATATGGTGGTCAACTGTGTCGAATATTGAAATATTTGAAGAAAATTTTTATAGGCTTTGTTAGTGCTTTTTATTTGCAATATATTTTCCCAGTTTTCAGAAGATAAAGATTGATTAAAAAGTTCAATAGAAACGTCATTAATGATTCGCTTGGTTATTTTTATTTTTTGCAAGTTTTTTGAGTTTTTACATTTTAGAGTTGCGATAAAAATTGAAAAATGATCCGATATATCAGATATAAATATTCCGGTTTTAACTTTTGTGTCTGTAAATTTGTTTGTAATAATTTGATCAATTGAGGTTGCACTATTTTTGGTAATTCTAGTTGGTTTATTTATGGTTGGAATAAATCTATTTTGAAATACTAAATTAAGAAAATTTCTGACGTTTTTATTTGAGTCATATTCTAGTACATTTAAATTCAAATCGCCTACAAGGTAAACGCATTTACTACAAACATCTTTATTTGTAATTAAACTTTTTATGTGTTTATCAAATATTTCAATTGACAATGACTCACAATCATTTCTTCAAGTAATTTTTTCCGTATCACCATTGTATCGAAAGAATAATCCTTGTTTATGTAAATATTCGTTCCTTTGAGTTTGTGCGCGTTTTTTAATATTTTAATCTTATCTTTCTAATTTAATAACTTCATTACAATAGTTCTCTGATTTTTTAAACTTATCTTTCCTGTTCTGTGTGCCCGTTCAATAGTAACTCCTTTTATGTTGAGATTGTTTTCAAATACTTTGATGACTTTCAATTCGGTTTCCTCCCAGCTTTCCAATTCGCTCTCTTTAAGTCCATCAAGTCGTAGATTATTTCTTCTTTGGCTGTCTTCTAATTGTCGAACTTTATTTTTTTCTGTTTGACCAATTTCTGTTTTGTTGTGAATTTTTTCCTCTAAGTCATGAACTTTCTTTTCTTGAATATCTTGGGAAAAATTAAGACTTCAATCTTTGAACGCATTTGAGCATGTATTTGAACCCCTAAAACTTGATGTGGGCAAATTATTTTTTTTAATCGCATCAATGGAAAGAGCTTATTTCACATTTCTAGAAACAATGAAAACTATTTGGGAGAGATTTTTCCAATGAACTAAAACATTCTGGTTTTTATGAGCTACGTTAGGTCTACAAAGTCATTGATATTTTAAAAGCGATATTAGGGTTCGTAAATTAATTTGCTGAGTAGAGCTTATTTTAGTAAGTATGCTTTATTCTACGAACCAATCTCTCTAAATTGAATTCAAAAGTTTAATTTACATAAGTTTATCACAAACATCGAATAGAATTATTAGAAGACAAAAGTTAGAATTGAAATTAAAACAAGAGTTATTTTAAATATATATAGATGTCAATAAATATATCATCCTGACATGTCTATTGAATAAAACTTAAGTACTTTTTGTATTCGAAAGTTTGACGGAAGTTTATGTCATTTAAGTACAATTCACGAAAAAAAGGTTTATTGACTTTTGCTCAGGAACTTTCGATCAAGGAACAAGTTTGAGAATTTTATCAAAAATATTAATAAAATTTGTTTTCACCACACTTTTGGTTGGTTAAATACACAGCTGTGTTATTGTTTAAATCTTTTTTGTACGGCCAATCGTTGTTTAGTTAAAGGGTTGAGGTGACCTAGAGACACGGCTGTTTAACTCAATATAAAAGCGAGCTTGGCGTACCTATCAGTTTATCAAAAAAAAAATTTTCTCGTAAAAAGTATAACAATTCACTAACTTTAAAATAATAGTACTTTTTTTTTGTAAAAGTTTTCATCTTTAAATATAAAAGTATAAAAAGATCTATCTTTCCTTGTTAAATAAATATTTACATTAAACGGAATAAAATTAAATTTTGTCAAAATATTGCCAATGATTTGGGATCACTTTTCTGTTTTTTGCGTTATTTACGAAAAACCTGCCTTAAGTTAATTAATTTATTTCGCAGTTAAAAATGTTTACAATGTACAACAATATAAAAAAGTACAGTTGATTGGAGCAAAAAGAAGGCATAAATTAGCCTTATCACCGAGCCCCAATAGTAACGCAAATATCCCCCAACAAAATTGGCCCCCGGTACTGAATGAAATAAGAACATAACTTTGGATTATATTTTTGAGTTACAAAATTATTGTCTGCGAACTTGGTGGGGTATTTATAGCTCACTTCTCTAAAATAAGGAAAGAATATCGTTGGAGACAGTCCATGCTTTATTTTATACATGAACTGTATGACGAGGAATATGTTAATTTTAAACACATTTATTATTATTATTATTATTATTATTATTATTATTATTATATTATATAATCTTTTTCGTCAACATAATTTTTTTTTTTTACAAAACTGTTAACGTAACAAATTGACTGGAGCAAGCAGAAGACGATGGTCTTATCATCTTGACCCGTTAATTTCAATTATGTTTTACAATCAATATCAATTAAATATAAGATAAACACAAATTATAAGATATTTAAATATATATAAATATAAGAACTCGTATAAGTAAAATAGCCAAGTAAATGTATTTTTATAAATATAAATATAATTAAATGCATTTTTATAAATATAACCATAATCATTTCCAGCTATTGTGTAAATGGAAAGGAAAAAAAAAAAATTTAAGACGTGTGAAAGTTTTTTTAAAAATAAGAGATTGTTTCAGTAATGTTGAGGTCAAGTAACTGTTGTTTAACAACGCATTTAAAATGTTGAAAAGAGTTTATCGTTTTAATCTTATTTGTGAGAAATGAGCTCCACAATTGTGGTCCTCTTCTAAATATTGAGAATTGGGATTGACTCAAAGACATTTTTGTAATATAGTAGTTCTGCTTAGAATGTTTTGTTTCGTATTTATGATCAATAAATTGGAAGTAATTATGGAATATTTTTGGGACCAAACTATTTTTTACTTTGAACATAAACTGAAGGATGCTATAGATGTTTTGTTCATAAATATTAGGAACTCTCAGTTCTTTCATTATTTGTTTAGCACTAACATATCCATTTGTGAATATGCGGCATGCTTGCTTTTGTTTTTTATAGACTAAGGCTAGTTTTGATTGGTAAGTACTGGCCCAGGCAACATAGCAGTAGCTAATGTAGCTATGAACAAATGCAAAGTATAAACTTTTAAGACATACTTTATTTAAAATATACTTAGTTTTATGCATAATCCCAATGCTTTTAGATATTTTATTTTCTAACAACTTGATATGCTCTTTCCAGCTAATATGTTCGTCTAGAATGACTCCTAAAAACTTCACAGAAAATGCTCTTTTTAATATTACTCTATCTTTAATATTACTATCAACTAAAATATCCGGAAGTTTTAATGGTAATGTGTCTGACCTTGATGGTTTTGTGAAAAGAATGTATTTGCTTTTTTCAATGCTCAAGGAAAGTTTGTTAGCTTTCAACCAATCGCTTAGCTCTTCAAACTCCTGATTTACTATGTTAAAAATAGTTTAAATATTTGAGTGGGTGTAGAAAAACAAGAAAAAGCATAGGACCTAAAATAGATCCCTGGGGAACGCCACAAGTAATGGTTTGAAGAGAAGTGTAAGTTTTATTGTAATATAAAGCTTGTTTACGATTGTTTAGATAGCATCTAAACCATTTTAGATTTTTATTTTTTATACCATAATTACTAAGTTTGTATAGAAGGATCTTGTGATCCACTGTATCGAACGCCTTCGACAGATCGATAAATACTCCAAGTGTATATTGATTTTTGTCAAACCCATTCAAAATTTCGTTGACTAACTTTATTACTGCATGTTCAGTTGAATGGTCTTTTTTAAATCCGTATTGGTTATTAAAAAGGATATTGTGATTTTGGAGGTATGAAAAAAGTCTGTTGTACATAATGCGTTCTAGTACTTTCGAGAAGCATGAAAGTATGGAGATAGGCCTATTGTTTGATAAAGTAGAGTTATCTCCGCTTTTATATATCGGAACTAAGCGTGCTAATTTTAAGTGTTCAAGAAAAACTCCACTTTTTAATGAGAGATTAAAGATATACAATAGAGGATATTCAATAACATCATAAACTTCTTTAACTACATGAGAGCTGATATCATCAAGGCCCGGACTCTTTTTTGATTGTATTGTTTTAAATGCGTTTCGAAGCTCATCAGAAGATAAGTCAAACTCGTACATTACAAAGTCCACTTCTTTTAAATACGATTTAAATATTTTTTACTTTGAGTTATTTGATTAGCTAGTGTGTTTCCGATGTTTGTAAAATAATTGTTAAAACTTTCAGCAATCTTTTTTTGATCATTAATAACAATATTTTTGTTATCGATATTTAAATGGTTTGGCAGGATATTACCTAGGTCAATCTTTTCCTTTCCAATTACTTCTTTTATAACATCCCATGTTTTTTTATTATTACCAATATTATTTTGTAAAAGATTTGAATAATAATTTTTTTTAGCTTGTTTCTTAAGTTTTTTAAAAAGGTTTTTATAAGTTTTATATTTTTTTTCATTTTTGTAGGTTGTTTTTTTTTAAATATTTTTCGTAGAGTTTTTTTTTTTTTTGGAAGATTTGATGAAGCCTTGTGAAATCCATGGACTTTGTAAATTTTTGAGCTTGACACTTTTTTCTTGTTTTGGAAATGCTTTTTCATAAGCATTACTGAACTCACAGATAAAATGTTCATAAGCTTTATTTGTGTCTTTGTAGTTAATAAGTTGTTGCCAGTTTATTAGCGATAAGTGACCGCGAAAAATTTTTATACTATTTTTATTTATTTTGCTTTTTTTATATATTATATTTTGTTTGGTATCCCATCAGATTTTTCTTTGTATATTGAATTAGAAGTAAAAAAGACTGGAAAATGATCACTTACATCGGTTTTTATGATCCCACTTTGAGTGTTATATTTTGAAAAATTATTAATAAAGATATTGTCTATGAGTGTTTTAGTTTGATGAGTAACACGAGTTGGCTTGTTAATTAATGGTAATATACCATGTTGATAAAGAATATTTATAAAGCGTTTAACTTTATTATCAGTTTTTATGTCTAAAAGGTTTATATTGAAGTCCCCCATTAAGTATAGTTGTTTATTTCCTACCGTTTCTAAATACAGTTCTAAATATTTTTCAAACAATTTTATATTACCACTAGGTGGTCTATACATTGAAGTTAAAAAAACTTTTTGTACTTTTTTCTTATTATTAATCAGTTCTAAGGTTAATGACTCACATTCTTCACTACAATGGCTAAGATTTTCTGCTTTTTTAAATTGCAGTGTATTGTGGATAAAAATTGAATGCATTCAGTTTACGTAGAATTGGTTCACAAGGCACAGTGATTTTTGCTTCAAATACTATTCTACATGCATGTTTTTGTTTAGTATAAATTTTCTTTAACTTAGCGTAGCTGCTACTTGCCAATACAATATTGCCGTAAGTTAAATACCTATGTATAAAAGAAATATATACATTTTAAAGATCTTACATCTAAAAAAGGTTTTGCTTTACACATCATTGCAATGTTTTTGAAAGTTTTCTTTCAAGAGTGCTTAAATGATTCCTCCATGATAAATTTTTGTCTTAAATAAAACCTGAAAAGTTTACAGTTGTTTGTCTAGTAATATTTATATTATTTATTTTAAGATTAGGTAATTTTAAAGGAAGGTTTCCTGTTTTGGTTGGTTTGTGAAATAAAATAAACTTAGTTTTGTTAACGTTAAGTGAAAGTTTATTATAAATAAACATTTGTTTACTTTTTCATTAACTACTTTAAAGAGGGTTTTTATATCCCTTTGAGAATAAAATAGATCGGAGTCATCCGCAAACAAAATAAAATTTAATAAGTTCGAGGTAATATATCATTTATATAAAGAGAAAACAGTAACGGTCCTAAGATTGAGCCTTGAGAAACTCCACATTTTATTATACTTTTTGTTGTTTTAACATTTCCAAATTGAATGCAATGCTTTCTATTTGATAAGTATTCTTTAAACCATAGTAAATTATTGTTTTTTATTCCATAATGTTCAAGTTTTTTAAAATGAATAATTTTGAATGAAATGGTTGACTGTGTCAAAGGCTATAGACAGATCAATTAAGACTTCTAATGTAAAACGGTCATCATTGAAGGCATTGGTTACATGAGTTACTAACTCGCTCAAAGCGTGATCAGTTGAGATATTGATACTGATATTGGTCTGTAATTTGAAAAATCCGTGTCATCGCCAAACTTAAAAATAGGCAAGACTCGTGCAATTTTTAATTTTTCTGGAACTGTACCAGATTGAAGCGAAAGATTAAAAATGTGATGTAAAGAAGTTCCTATAATCTGAAAAACTGATTTAATAACATTTATGATAGTATTATCAAAACCTACACTTGTGTTGTTTTTAAGATTATCTAGAGCAGATTGCAACTCATTAATATATAGTTTAGATTCGTCCATGACCTTAACATATGTTTTTAAATATGAGTTATATGATGATGAACATGATGGATTTTTTCAGCTAAGTTTGGACCAATATTGAAAGAGAACCTGTTTAGATTTTCAACTACTATTGATTTGTCATTTATTATTTTACCATCTACTAAAAGTTTTTTTGGCTGAATACTTATTCCATTATCTTTTCTGCCAGTTTTCTTTAATTACGCTCTACGTTTTTTTGGCATTTCCGTTTGTTTTTTTTTAACAACTTTGAATAGTAAATTTTTTTTTATTGTTGCTTAGTTTTTTCAAATATATTTTTATAAAGTTTGTAATTTGTTTCATTTTTATACTTTTTTTAGAAATTTTTTTTTTCTTTGAAGGTTTTAATAAACCTTTAGACATCCAAGGAGCTTGATGTGACTTGGTATTTATAACAATTTTTTTTTCTCAGGAAATGCTTTTTCATATTGGTCACAAAAAAAATTAAGAAATAGTTCATAAGCATTATTTACCTCTACCGATTGCATTATAAGATCCCAATCAACGTTATATTTTAAAAGGTGTTGAAATTTTTGTTAGAAGTATTTAATGATCTGCCGACAGTATATTATAAATTTAGAATAAATATTGTGATATTGCTAGTGATTAAAATAAGTAGGAAAATGATCTGATAAGACTGTTTTGATTATACCTGTAAAAATATAGTTGTTATAAAAATTGTTAGTGATTATATTATCAAGTAAAGTAGAAGAATTCTTAGTTATTCTGGTCGGCTTATTGCTGGAATAACATTATGTTGAAGAAGTATATCTATAAAATGCTTAATTTTATTTGAAGCTTAACAAGTCCAAATTGATATCGTATACAACGTAAACTTTATTGACTTCAGTTAAAAATGTGTCTAAGTGAGTTTTAAATTTTTTTAATCTACCACATGGTTTTTAATCGTTAATGCTATTTCTATAAATAGCATTAACGATTATGTTTTTTGTGGTTTTAATAAAAAGCTCAATGCACGATGACTCACAATCTGTTTCATTAACGCTTAGGTCATTACGAAGGAAAAAATTAATTGAATTGTAGACAAAAATACTAACGCCTCCACCACCATAATTATCATGTGGTTGATGAACTGACTTGTAATTAATTAAATCAAACTGTGAACTTTGTTCGTCACATTTGCACCACGTTTCTGTTAGACAAATAATGCTAGAAACATGTTTTATTTTATCCAATAAGATTTTTAAATTTTCAAAGTTTTTATTTAGACTTCGGATGTTAATATTTAAAATTGAAAATGCGTTTTCATTATTTTTAAGATATTATGCAGATTAGCAAACTGAGTAGAATTTACTTTCAAAACTCAATTTGTCAAAGCAGTCTGTTTCAGCGTCATTATCATTAATACTTTTATTAGAAAATTAAAATGTCGAGTTTTGCTCTATTATTTATACATGGTTATAAATAAAATTACTTAATTAGCTTTTAAATTAAACTCTCTTACTATTAACTTATCGTATCAATAACGAAGTATCTTTTAACGTATCGTATCAATAACGAAGTATCTTTTAACGTATCGTATTAATAACAAAGTATCTTTTAACGTATCGTATCAATAACGAAGTATCTTTTAACGTATCGTATCAATAACGAAGTATCTTTTAACGTATCGTATCAATAACGGCATATTTTCCAGCGTTACGCTCAATCTTCATCTTTTCACTTAATTCGCTTCTTATTTTGTAGTTATGAAAAATCTTCATTAATAGTGAGCTTAAGCATATAAGCGTTATCTCGAGGCAGTCTCAATGCAACTAAGGTACACGGTTTTCCGAACAAAAATTTTTCAGTTTTTTCAGCTACAATATATGTAAACTTTTTCATGAAAAAGTATGACATATTTGGTATGTATGGAAAGATTTTTTTAACCACTAGTATAATCTGGTAAAAGTAATGCGTTTATAAAAAATCGTCTAGCGCAGTTTTATTTAGAAAAGATGCAATTTTCAACACAAAGTACTATGGGGCATGGCAATAAATAAGTCTATGGATTTGATTTTTTTATAAAAGCACATATTGGTGTTTGTTTTCAATGAATGTAACTTGACATTTATAATCAGACATTATTTGGAAAAATTATTCATGAAAAACCATTTTTTTTATGAAAATTGAAGTTATTATTTTCGATGCCACACCTAAATGAGCATCTTTAACAATAATGTCACGTTAGATTCAGATAAACTATGGTAGTGTTAATTTTTCTACAAAAGTCGTTTTTGCATAAATAATCATAACTTTTAGCCTCATTCAAAAAACTGTTTTCGGTATCTTGTATCATTTTTTGAAATACTCGGGACCTTATTCGGTCATCTTGAAAATTAATTTATTCCAATCAGAATGCGTAAACAAAAAACAGAGGCGGTATATATTATAACAAATTACTTTCATTTTCAAACTCGTTGTGTTTTTTATTACTAGTAAACTTTTAGACAAGTTAGCTTCATTGCTTCTAAAAAGAAATGTAATTAATTTTTTAAATTTAAAGTATGGAATGGCTGTAAAATGATATTATTTAGTATAATATTTTTTACTCTTTAAACTTTATAGATTATCACTATGTCTATAATAGATCCATTGTCATGTGGTTATGTCAAAGTTATTGTATTTAATTTGCTTATGTCAAAGGTTTCATTAAAACAAAGAATTGATCAATATAAATTAGTATTCAGCTGAAAAAAAGAAAATTTTGCTGTCTCTAATGACATCGTCGAAATTTTCCTAAGATTAAGATTAAGATTAAGGCAAAAAAATGTTACCTTTCTAAACAACATGATGCAATAAAGAAGATAATAATGGACACATTTTCTTTAGATGCATGGAATCAACTTAGTTTAATTGATAAATATCGACACAGGTTCTCCAACTGTCAAGAATGTGTTAAGCATTATGCAAATGTGTTGTCTATGATCCCGACACAAAATGTGTTGTCTACGATCCCCACACAAAGTGTGTTGTCTACGATTGCGACAAAAAACTCTACAAAATAAAGCTAGTTATCTTTTGTCAATTTCTTTATTGAGTGAAGCGAATATAAACTTTCAAAAACAATACTCTTTTACGTCAATAACAAATGTGATACCCTTCTTACCTGATTCAAACTTAATTCAAAAACCATCAAGATCTGACGCAAAAAAAGTACGAAATAAACATGCAAGGTTATTTAAATGCAGTGTTGAAAAAAGCTTTAAAAAACAGCAGTTGTAAGGTACTTAATCTTTAAAAAAGTTAAACTATATAAAATTTTGGACTACTTTTTATATAGATTTTCTTAATATTCAAAATATTCAAATAGACTACAATAGTTTTCATATTTTCCAAATTTGAAAATTCTCTTGAATAAATACAAATATTTTATTTGTAAGACATTTGGAACTGAAATATCCTTGCGGAAGAGTACAAAAATGCGTATGAATTAAAGCTTTGAAACTTTTGCTGATTCAAAAGTTCGTAATGAAAAAAAAAATCCTAGTAAACTAAAAAATCACACTGGAAACTACACAAATAAATGGAATGAAAATGGTTGTTGAAGGGAAGTAGTTTATTATGCGTCAGGTATAAAAATCAACTTTACTGAACTAACACGAAAATACAACTTATTAACAGTAAAGGTGAGATGGCTCACCTTTACTGTTAATAAGTTGTATTTTTCAAAAGAAAATACATGAAACAGATATTAGTATACTTGATGAACCAACAATGAAAAAATTAAAGATAAATATAAAAGAGAAAGTGTCTAAAGGAGAATATACAACTGGTGAATTAATTATACCACAAAAGTTCCAAATCCTTACAATAACTGATGATAAATCTTTTATAACTACTGAGGTTGAGGTAGCAGGTAGAAAAATTCCTCTTAATCATATCAGAAAAACATTTGCTGAAAAGCACAAATGTTTTATGCGATTACATTCAGAATCTGAAATAAACTCAATGGGTGATGACAAGGTTAAGGAAGAACTAAATCGTATAAATGAAAATGACTATAACATTCACACACTTCAGGATTTGTGAAATAAGCTATTAAAATTTAACAGAAAAAGACACATTCAAATTTGGCATGATGGATCTACTATAAATAACCATTCTTATTTATTGCTTATGGTGAACTGTGTATATGATAAAGCAATATTATTATTTAACACTGTTAATCAAGAACTTGAGAACCTGAACGAATGGTTTAAGGCTAACAAACTCTCTTTAAATGTTGAAAAAGGTAAATATATTCTTTTTACAAAATTATCAAAATCTGAAACCCTCCCTTTAAATTTAAACAAGAATACTCAATCAAGTTTTTAGGTGTAACTCTTAATAAACATATTAGCTGGAGTAATCATATCAAAGTAATAGAAAATAAAATATCTAAAATTATTGGTATTATGTATAAAACAAAACATCTCCTGAACACAAATTGTTTAAAAAATATTTATTTTGCATTTATTCATAGCTACATCAGCTACTGCAACGTTATCTGGGCAAGTACTTATCCTTCAAAGTTAAATACAATCTACAAAATACAAAAACGAGCAAGTCGCTTGATATTAAATGCAAATAAATACGCTAGTGCTAGACCACTACTAAGAGAAATTGGAGTGCCTAATGTCTATGAAATAAATATTCTTAATATAGGGGAGACCGGGGCTAGTTGGCTCGGTTTTTACTCTATGAGCTCTGTAGCCTTAACAGTACATTTTTTTTAAAAATATTAAAGTGTAGTCTTAAAGAGTATGGATTAGGGTATCTTATAAAATTTGCATTCATTTACAAAAAAAAATTCTTGGGGCCTTTCCGGGCCCTCAAAAAAAAAAAAAAAATTTGCGCCAACTTACCCCACCACGGGGTAAGTTGGCACAAACTATAAAAATGATTATTAATGCACTATTAAGTGCAAAATTAATATAAATTTTTTTAAAATTAATTTTAGCAACAATTTTATCCCAAAATTTAATATTACTTTTAGCTGGTACCAAATATTAGTCAGTATAAAAGCCAAACAGTAGCCCACCTTTTATCTGTGGAAAAAAAAACTAAAAAAATTTTTATTCTTATTTTTTTGTAAGAATAAATATTTTCAATATTGTTAAAAATTAAAAAAAAAAATAATAATAATTTTATAAAATAAATATTTTTTTTCCATAGTAAATGCTATGAGCCAACTTACCCCGTGAAAAATTTGTCAACTTACCCCGAAAGCTTTTTTTTTAATAAACAGTCTATAGATCCTGAAAAACGGCAGCTTTGAAAAAAAAGTCTGACTGGATATAGTAAACCAATTGTGACTGGAACTTTTACAATAATTTTTTTTTCATACGACTAAATATTTTCTTTGTAAAGTAAAAAGGAAGCGATGTTCTAAAAGTTACGTTTTTGTCCAAAAAACGCATAAATCTCAATATCTCCCATGCCCCGCACATGTGCATGCGCAAGCGCAAATCCTGACAATACTACAGTGAATGATGAAATGGTCAATAAGGAAGTTTCTGAGTTATTTTTGTCATTTTCTGATGAAAGGCTCTAAAGATAAACGCAGTTCGTCAACTTACCCCAGCGGCCAACTAGCCCCAGTCTCCCCTACTTATTTTTATGTTTAAGTTTAAAAATGGTACGCTACCAAGCATTCTCCGCACTTACTTTTTTTCTTTAAACCACAAATACGAAACTAAATACTCAATAAATAATTTTTTTATACCAAAAACATTATTAAAACAAGCTGATTTTTCAATATCTTGCCGAGGGTCGCGGTTATGGAACTTGGTTTTAACGATTAATATAAAAACTTTAATTTCAACTCAACATTTTAAACGTGAAACAAAGCAACACTTACTTGATTTTGATACAAAGCAATTACTATCCTTTTATTAAAAATTTTGCCAATCTTAATTATTATAATTATATCTAATAAATTGATGCATATTAATATATTGCATATCAATAAATTGACAACATGTTAATTATATTGTATGGTACTTAAAACATGTTTGATATTATTCTATATTATAATAATAACGCAATTTGTAAATGCAATATTTATTATATATTACGCAATTTGTAGATGTAATATAAAACAGAATTATTTGATTTTGTATGTATATATGAACGGACATATATTTTTATGTATATGTGTGTGTGCGTGCGTGTGTGTACGTGTGTGTGTGCGTGCGTGTATAATAAAAATAAAAGTAGAATAAAATAGAGAATTATTATTATAAAAAATAATTAAATTATTATAAAAATAATTAAATTTTTTTTTTTCTTCTTCTTTTTTTTCTGCAAATAGTAAATTGATTGTTAAATCAGTTTTCTCTTTAGTTTCTACTTTCCTTTTTCATTTTTATCGGCTGAATTTTTTAGTTATATTATTATTATTTTCAATATAAATTACACAAAAAAACTCTACAACAAAAACTTGATTGTGAAATGCATGGCATGCAGCGATCACCAGCTTTGCTGTTTAATGAGGATTTTAATGAAAGCCATATTTGGGTAAATATGAAATCTTGCCATGTGAGCCATTGCATGATGTGAAAGGTTACTCATCAAATCTTTATAAAGAAATCAGTTCTTATTTGAATACTATTGAAAGAAAACTGTTTAAGAAAATGGTAAATTTATCATTTGACAACAAAGGTTGCAAACGTGGCATTGACTATCGCAAATGTTTAAGTAAATTAGTTTTGACATTGAAAGGTAAAATTGATTCAAAATCTTACAATATTTTATTAACAATGTTTAACATTCCAGGCATACTGTTAGGTAATGAACTCAGTCGAACAATTGAAAATACTTTGTTTCTCTAACATCAAACTTTTTTGCATTCATTTTATTTAAAAGAACTTATAAAGGACAAACCAATAGCTCACAAAGAAAAATGTATGGCAAGCACCAACCTAATAATACATGCCCCACACATGCCCCACATATGTTGAGAATAGTTTCTGGAATATCGGCAAACATTGAAAAAGAGGAAAGAACTTTTAAAGAACTACAAACCACCATAGTGAGCTTGTGATATTAATCACCTTGCTTCGACCACAACGTCATAAAAATTAAACGAGGGCTTCAAAACTCAAAACCATCAGCATGCATAAGAAAGATAGTAAATGAACATGAACGAACAGAAACAAAAATTCCATTTTGGATGATTGAATGTATCCATGTACATGGCAAGGACATTTAGAGCGGATATCAGACTACTTGTCAGAAGGTAATATTTAGTGGTTTGAATCAAAAAATGGAATATTAATCAAAGATAAAATACATAATATTTCATCAAACTTGCAGCTACATCATTTTTGCTGATCCACATTAACGTCTGAATATATCAAGAATACCTGGAATAAATGTTTATTGGACAAAGCTAAAGTTTCTGCACAAAAGATCAAGATTGAGTGTAGCGAGGGTACTCAAATTTTAAATTGTAATGCTTTAAAAAAGTATATAGTTTTAGAAAATAAAAACACCAAAATTCCAGCACTAACGATTCTTTTACTAATTTTGCACTAATAACAGAAGAACCAGAAAAAGAAAATTCAATTCAGATACAAAAAATAATCAGATCAAAGAATCTAAGTATGGACCAAACAACCAGTTCTCTGCATTTATCTGATGTTTCAACAAAATCTTATGTTCAACCTAATAAGGAAATTACTTTACCAATAAAGACAGTTCTTAAAAGATATCCACCGGTAACAGCTTTTTTCAGTGATGTACTTTTATCAAATGACACCAATACTTTTAATCTTAGAGATAAGGAGATATCACCAATAAAACCGATGTTGATGTAAAGATATTTGGGTTTAAATTGTAAAACCTAATATTAATGTCAGTTCTTTGTCTAAAACACATACAGCAGTACTCCTATTTAATATTTTACCATAAGAATATGATTTTTGCAAATCTTTTGAGAAAGCACAAGTTGATTTAAAGCAGAATAAATCAGAAAAAGATCTTATAACAAAATACAAATATAAAGTTGCAGAAATAGAAGTAAAAATACTCTTAGTGTATGATAACATTAAAGCTGAATTAAAATCAATAGAAAAAATAGAATGGGAAAATAGTGGCAATTTAACAGTTATTCCAAAAAGCAGAAAAAAAAGAATTTGTTATGAAGAGCTTATAAACGAAGGAAAACCAATAAATTTACTGAGAGTGGAAACGAATTTTTAACAGAATTTTAATTTTAGTATTCTGTTAATATTTATTTAATAATACAGATGATATTTAAAAACATTGCATTTAAAAATATTTCTTAATATAGACATATAGTTACATTAGGCATTTTATAGTTACTACGTTGAGATGTTATAGAGATAAACTACACAGGTTAACAAAAAAGAAATTTTTTCTGGTGCCGAGCAAACAATTTATTTTATGTATAGCATTTCTCATTTTGATTTCAAATATGCAACTCATTTTTCACCATCACGTCAAGATGTAAAGATATTTGGGCTTAAATCTTTAGTATTTGGGGTAAAGTCCCTAATATTATCGAAAAAAAAGTTATTCAAAAGTTTTGAAAACAATTATGTCAACCTGGGTCTCAAAAGAAGCGTATTTTCATAGAGATTTTAAAAATTGCTTGATACAATCTTACATCTCTGTTTTGGGTTAAATACCATACAAACCTTTTTTTTTTAATGTATTAAATGACATGTTAATGGCAATGGCTTCAACATTTAATACAGTTTATAATTTTTGAAATGCAAACCAAGACGGAGCAATAAGCATAATATTATCAATATTGTCAGCATATGCCAAAAGATTCAAAAAAGTTCCACCAATGTTACATCCAATATGTATATTTGTAATATTGAAAATCAGTATCAAATATGAACAAGAACTGTGAAAGAATTCTACCTTGCCGTACACCATAGCTTATGTTATTTTATCTGATAAACATAGTCTACTTTATTCTTGTACCAAGATGCAAGTAGAAAGACACAATTCTTGGCAATACTCTGATTAATTAATTTAGAAAGCAGTTTCCAATAATTAACGCTATCGAAAGCTTTATTGAAATCTATAAAACATGCGAATTCATGGCTTCCTCTAGAAATATAGTATTTAACTGTCTTTTTTAAATAATATGTACAAGAAATTGTGGAATGACTTTTCTTGAAACCAAACTGAAAATCATCAGCATTCTCATGAAATTCGATTCTTTCTAATAAAATACGTTCAAGTATTTTAGAGCAAGCGGGAGAGATTGCGATTGCTCTGTAACTATTTACATCTGTTAAGTCTCCAATTTTAGATTTTACTAGAGGTATTATCGTGGCTTCACAAAATTTTGATGGCAAATGTCCATACAACAAGCATAAATTAAAAAAAAATACTTAGATGGAGAGAAAGTCAATGTCCTCCATATATAAACGATTCCATAAACAAGTCATCTGGTTCAGAAAACTTTCTCTTTTTTTGCTTATGCAAATCATTAGTAGCATCTATAATATTGACTCTAACAGGTATGTCTAGCAATGAAGAATGCACTTTCTGTTCAAGCTGTATTTTATGCTATGCACAGTGAAGCGAAATGGTCAAAAAGCGGCTAAAACTCAAAATTTTGTAAAGTAATAAACGTTTTTATTAAATTATTGTTCCAATTAAAAAGCAAACTTAAAAAGTGGGTAAATAAAAACTTTTCAATTTGTAGACCCCTCCCCTTACCTTCCTCTTCCCTCAAAAATTTTTTTTTTAATTTTTAGATTCTAGAAATTATTCTAAAAATATTTTTTAAGTGAAAAAAATATTTACCTTATTTATTAAGCATTAATATGTAATCCCTGATTATATATACTGATAAGTGAATTTTTACATGAAAAAGTTTAAATTTGAAAAGATAACATTTATTAAGAAAAAAATAACTATTCATCTCTTCTGAGGAGGTCTTGCACGTCAGGATCAAGGTTAGGACCAGAAAATGTCTTGGGGTTCCTAAAAGCAATCGAAGAGATGAAAGGGTCGCTTCTTATTAGTAAATAATGGAATTGGTTCTGAATCATATTAATTCTAGATATTTTGCATGTGTGATTGAGTCTTGCATTTCGTATGGCCTTATTTTGTGCTTCCTGAGCATGCTCCGAATACACTCCAATGGGAAGATCCAAATGCTCCACAATTAAAAATCCATGTTCCAGAACCTTATGAAGAGTAGGTGGCATAATGTACCAAGGATAGGTTTCCACTATCAGCTCTGAAGTTTTATAACAGTATGCTTTAAAAGCATCCAAGTTCAGGTGGAATCCACTGCAAACGGCATTCAATATGTTTCTTAGTCTTAAAATGATGTCAAACTAGCTCCTGTTATTTCAGAGAACGATTATGCTGCTAGAAATGCCCTCCTTGCAGTGTTTCCTGTATTAGTATTTCCAAATCCCTGCTTAGGAGTATCAACCACTAAGCTTAACACCTCTCTAAACTTTCTTTTGATTAATTTTTTTTGAGATTTTACAGATAATTTATCTTCTGGAGATCGGGACTGGTATATTTTAATATCCATTTTATATCCCAAGTGTAGAATGAATCCAAACATTCGTATCCAACAGTGCAGTGTGGATAATCCTAAAGCTATAGCTTGCTTATCGCAAACTTTTTCTCTAATTATATCCAGCTTGTTCATTTCACTAGACTTGGCAGAACAAACATTGCAAGATTGAGTTGAGCTTGTATCTGTTATATCATTCACTGCCTTGCCGTCCAACATGGTTATCTCAATTTTTATTTTTATTTTTGCTTTCTAGTTTGAGAAGGGGATTTCAAGTTCAAAATCTTGAAGACTTTCTATTTGCTTTCCTAACATCTAATTTTTCAGCTCTTGTTGCATGATGTGAACTCCCAAATTTTTTGTTTTAATACTATTGTCAAATGAGGATGTGTTACAAAATATTACGGTTATTGGAGCTTGGGAACATGAAGAACCCAAATTACAGCCCCCTCCAACCCTTTGAAAAGGATGGGGGGCAGTATTTTTAACATAATTGTTTTCAAAACTTAAAGTAAAATTTAATTTTATCAATAGAATTCAAATTTCATAAAAAAATCTTTTGGCGTTCAGAAGTAATGACCACGTACAGTTTACGACCCCCTCATTGTTGAGGGAAAAATATTTTACACAGGTTTTTATTTTTTATACTTATGCCCATAAATCTATATCGGGCAATTTGAGGACACTGATTTTTTTTTTTAGTCACCCTTGATAACATACCCTAGGATAAAAAAGTCATTTCAGGGTGGAGCTCTGCGGAACTTTTGAGATATATTATTTTCAAAAACAATATTAATTGGAAAATTTATATTTTCACCTAATATTTTAATTACTCTTTTGGCAAAAGCTATATTCATTATTTTAGGCATTTTATTTTTGAAAAAGATAAAAGAATGCCTAAATAAAGCTTTATGATAAAAAAAAAATAAAAAAATCTTTTCATTTGATATTTTTTGTAATAAGTCGTAAAAAAAATTAATGAAAATGGTGTATTAAAAAAATTCCGCTTATGGCCACTTTTTGAGGTTTTTGCTTCATAGCCCTATGTTATAATTAATAAATAATGAAATCATAATTCAAGCATCAAAATATTGTTAATAAATTCTTAATAAACATAAATTTATTGTACCTCCAGAAGTTAATGTTTCTTTCAAGAAAATTATTGACATTTGCTTTCTTTTATTTTTATAACAATAATTTAAAATAAATAACATAAAAGTAACTTAAGTTACTTTTAACTTATTGTTATAAAAACGATTATTTCTTTGAACACTAAGTCGATACGAATAGCTATTATGGCTTCAGTAGTGTTTAAGATAAATACTTTTTGTTGTTAGCATAGAGCAAAATGAAATACATATTACATAATTCATTTCAATTACTTTAAAAGTAGCATATTTTTTAAATATATCAACACAAATGTATTAAATCGTTATCAGCTTCATAAATTATGTCAAACGTAATGTAAATGTAAATCGTAATATTTTTAACAAAAAAACGTAAATGTAAAAATATTTTTAAAGGGCAACAAATTATTGAAATTTCAATCTGTTTTTTTAAGAACATAATATTTATTATGTTTTTTAAAAGTAAAATACTTTTTAAGAACGTAATAAATATTGTGTTCTTAAAAAGTATATTTTTCATTGCGGTAGAGTCGGGTAGTTCCGCCGGCAAGTCTTTTATTTTTAACACATTTTTATTTACAATACTTATTTAAAAAAATATATTCGTTTAATACTTAAATTCACTGTTTTAAAATTAGTATTTGTAAATGAGGTATGATCGGGTGGTATCAGACACATGTTTGGAGGGTGGTTCCGGACAACTTAATCCATTTAAATATTAAAAATGACCAGGTTTTTTATATAAATAATAATGCATTTAATATAAACACAAAACTAAAGTTTACTTAATAATTACTTTCTGTAACTTCCCGTTAACCAAAAAAATATAGTAATTAAAAAATTTTTTATAATAATTTATAACTTCTAGTAAAATATTTTTTCTATAAATTGAATTTTTTTTAAGATTTAGTAACTCTTTCTGATGATCCAGCAATGGTGAAACATAAAGTTGAAGAAAAAAGTTAGATAAGTGTTTTTTACTAATTTATTATTGCTCTGTTCTTTAAGAACATTGAGCACTCTATTTGTAAAATACACTAACATAATTTACATATATATATACATACAGGGGCGGATCACCATCTAGTTTAATTTAATGCTTTTAAACGAAATGATAGTTTACATGTCTTTTATGACTTTTAATCATGACTAAAACCCTGAACAACCCTTATCTTCAGTTGATGTATCTAAATTTAGTTCTTGGTATTCCAAATGCTAGTCAATGTAATTATGCCAAATAATACACAAAACATTATCATATAAATTTATCTATATATTTAAATCAACAAAATATTTGTGGTTGTTAAAGTGTTTTGGTCTGCAAAATAATTGGAGGTTGATATTTGAAAATGAAAACAACAAATTTAATCTAAATCTGTTTAAATTCAATTTTTTTATTTAATTAAAATTTGTTTTCAAAAACATTATGCTTTATTTAATGGCTTACTTTATAAAATATCTGAAAATTAAAATAGACACTAGCGATTTATATAAATTTATAAAAACAGTTTATAAATATTTTTATATTTGTAATAATAAACTTCATTACTTTATTACAAAAAACCTTTTGTCAAATATTAAAATAAAAAAAACCAGTTTCAAATCAAATTAAGAAAAAGAACTAAAGCTTTTCAATAAAAATTTATTGCTTTAAATAAATAAGAAATGCTTTTAAAATCCCAAAACAGCAAACTCCAGGCATATTACAATTAACAACGATACAATCAACAAATCTCAGCAAATAATAAAAACAAAAGTGTCAATGAATAAATGTCAACCTAACAAGACAAACTTAATACGGTCGTTCTTTGTTTAAAACAACATAGTTCTTTGTTTGATTTTGGTGTAAAAAGTTTTCAGTGGTTTTTTATAAATTATTATATAAAAGTATATTGTAATGATATCACTCAATTTTAATTAAGTAATGCAGTAAAGCATAAAAGTATTGAATATGAAAGTCAAACAAACTTTATCTTTAATCTAATCGAAGAAAAGCCATTGAACAGTATTGTCAAAAGGACTTTTTAATCCACCTATTTCAAATGATTTTGGATATTGACCAAAGTTTTAAAAATAAAACATTATACTGTCAAAATTTCATATTCATTAGGCAAATCATAATTTCAAAATACAAGTTAATGTAAACAAGAGACTTCATTGGTTTCAAAGAACATTTATAAAATGTCTAAAGATACTTTCCTTAAATTTCTAAATTTTATTTCAAGTGGTTCTTTAACAATTTTTTCTAACATAAAAAATTAGTAACAAAAGTGTTTCTCTTAATAGGGTTTTAATCAGCTAAACTATTTCTTCACGCATAAATTTGTGAAATGCCTCGTGGCATGTGTTGATATTTTAGGCTTATTTTCTGATTTTTTTCATGCATAATAGTGTGTTGCAAAAATCCAAAACAAACTTTCTTTGTTTATCATTTAGATCACTGAAGAAGCATTTTGATCATTATTAAACTTAAAATCTCCACACTTCTCCAATATGTGACAGCAAGTTTAATAAAATAACCAGTTTTGTTAATGTTTGAGGTAGTAGAAGTCTCAGGGTGGTTAAGAAGAACATTGTAAATATTATCAGAAAAAAAAGTTTTGCTTTCTGAGTCCATAATTTTTTATGTTTTAGATAATGTTGGCAAAAGTCAAACAACAAAAGAGTTCCATTTGTAGTTAACCAAAGTTTTTCTTTAAATGTTAGAGTTAGATTTTCATCACATATAATTGCCTTTGCTTTGCTATTTGACTTTCTTACTGATTCTAAAGTTAAATGAATTTGATCACAAAAAAATTAGGAATTTATTTGTTTACAGGTTTTCACAACATTTTCAAAAGAAATTTAGGACCATCAAACATATAACTTGTATTACAAGTTATCATAATATCTAAAACACTTTTCGAAAGAGAATTTATATAATTGGTTTTCCAAAAACAGCAACTTTCTGATACAATAACATTTTTGTAACACACACCTTGTCACAAAGAATAATAGCTCCTAGTAGAAATTTCCAAATTTAAAAAAAAAGTAGTAGAAAGTTCCTTGCAATTTTAGATTAAACTAAAAATCTATCTGATAGGAAAATTGTGCAAAATGTTACCGTCAACCAGGGTGACTTCGGACAATTTTCGAAGAAAATATTAAACTGTTTCATTAAAATCTATACAAAATGGAAATATTTTTTTGGAACGTACCACTGTTATTATAAAGAACATGAATAAATTGTGGCTTTCAGCTTTCCAATATCTTATTAGCATTAAAAAACGGTCTGAAAATCAAAAAATCAAAATCGGGAAATGGGGTGACTCCGGACACTTGAAGCTTGAAATTTTAAAAGTTAAAATTTCAACAACTTTTAAAAGTTAAACTTTCAACAACAAGAATTTTAAAATAAATGTATAACTATGTAAAAAAGCTGCTTAATTAAAAAATTTTTTATTTCAAATAACAAAACAAAAAACAACAACTATTGATAAACTATTTCAAATGTATATTTAGTTACTGATACAACTACAATGATCAATTAACAAGAATGAAGAATCAATTTCTAATCTTTCTCATTTTGTTTAAATTATTGACAACTGTAAAAGTAAATCATATTAAAATCATTGTCTTTTAAAAAATTCAAAAAATAGTTATAGTTTTGGGCATACAATGCAATCAGCCGACATGGCATTTTCCAAACACTTTGAATGATACCAACGACCACAACGTTCACAACCACTCTAATCAATTAAAACTTCCTTTTCTTCTTTACTAATTTCATCGCTTTTTGTCATTGTTTTCTTTTCTACAGATGAAACAAAGATCAGTTTCAATATTTTCAACTACATTTAAAACTGCCCCAGATGCAATGTTCAACTTATTGCCCCTTGGTTTTTTTGTTTCATATGCACCACGATGAGACATTAGCAAAGTTGTAATAGAATCGTTTAAAATGGATGCTGTTGATGCACCAGGTTCCTTGTATTCAGGAATTCTTTTTAAAACCTTTATACGGTTTATTGGATATATCCCGCATGTAATAAAGCCAGAAACCAAATTCTGACATACTGTCTCTTGCAACTTAATTGATAAACTTTTTTATAGAGCTGGAAAATGTTCTTTGGGAAAACATCCAGTTTTTCTGCTTTGTTTTCTCCACTCATATAGTACATGTTTCCAACCACGCTTCATTAGACCAAAGACAGATGCATCTAATGGCTGCATTAAATGTGTGGCATTTGGTGGCAACATAGCGAAGTAAACATTATGCTCCTTAGCAAAAATTTTCCACACGTCGTCTTCCTCTTCGAACTAAAACAAACTTTTTTCCAGAATCATTTCAAAGGTTTGTCTTATCGAAGTTAAATATGTTTGAAGGTTGAATATTACCAAGAGATTCATATGTTAAAAGCATTTCTGCCAGAAAAATTGATTCGTTTCATAAAAGAATTTAACCAGTCATTTCCAGGTATCTGCAAATTGAAACTGTTTGACCCATTACAATTTTTGAGGAAATTAAAAGCTATCATTCTGACTTCTAATCTTCCAATAGGAAAACCCCAGTCGGCAACAGCTTCTAGCATTTGAGCAATGATTACCTCATCTGCTTTGCTTATAATTGTCTGGCCTCCAACCTTCTTTAAAGTGGGTTTTCTAATGTGATCATGCAATGTTGATTTTTTGACTTTGTGCTTATCAGCAGCTTTCCGAATACTCATGCCTTTACTGTGATCTTCTATAGCTTTTTTTATATCTTCTTTAGAGCTTGTTCCATACAACACTTTTAAGTTTAGTTTACGTTTGTAGTTTCGCGCCATTGCTAAAAGAAATAATGTAATGCTCTGTACGGAGTCACCCCGCTGTCCAAAGTCACCCCGGTTGACGGTATTTTAGTTTAACCTTTTTGAAGTTTTGATGCCAATTAGATCATATAATTAAGTGTTGCTAGACGTTTTAAAACTCGCATTAGGTAAACGTTCTATCCAACATGTTTTTTTTTCTTTGTCTTTGGGAAATCTATAAATTTTTTAAAACGGTTAAAAATCGTTTGACTTCTTTAATGGTAAATAACTCGTAGAACAGCAATTAACACATTTCACCATTTTTCATAAACATAAACAAATTTCACCATTTTCATAATAGACCAAATAAGGAAACCAACAGATGGTGCTATTTAATTTAGTCTTTATAATTATAAAACCTTTTCATTTAATGATTGCTATCCACTTTATTAAAAACAGTTTTATAATGGAGAGCGGATATTTAACAGAATTTCTGCGGTGTATACGAATACTAGACCGGACTACACCGGGCCACATCGGATCAAAACCGGAGTATAAAAAACAATTTTAATAGAGTGAAACATATGTAAGTTATATTTGTGATACATATATACAATAAAAAATTATATAATTAAAAAAAAAGTTTAAATTTAAATTAAAAATAGGGACAGGCGCTGTGGAGTATTCATGCTTTGACTGACTAAAATAGGGAAAACCACAGTGGAGTGTAGTCACATTGACTGACTAACATAGGGAGAGGCGCAGTAGAGTGTACATGCAAGTGCAAAGGGTTTTAGGTTATGCCAAGCAGTCCAAAAGGATAACTTATAATTTTTTTAAAAAAGCTTACCGCTCTGCTTAAATCCAAACACCGATTTATGAAAACTAATTCTTTTTTCAAAAAATCAAAAACATTAATAATGCGAATGAGATACACGTATGCTATAAAATTTTGGCTCAATTACATATTTTTACTTGTGGGTGCACAGTTAAAATTGTTATAAAAATTTAAATTTTTCAAAATTTTTTTTTTGTATAAATTTTTATTACATTAATGTATTACGAATGTAACTTATGCATATTTCGCTCTACAAAGATTGTTTTTTATACTCCGGTGTGGTCCGGTGTTGGGAATTATTGGGGATATGTATAGAGTTGTTTCAAAATATGACAATTGACTTTTGCTACAGTTGCTACAGTCAATATGCCATTTTATTTAAATACCAGTTCAATTTAAGTTGATGCGCTGCGAAATGTTAGACATTCTTTCAAAAATTTATGGGCATGTGGGACAAAACCCGTTAAAAACATGGGTTTTTCAGTGAAGCCTTTCATTTTTCCGACTGAAATATTTCCGTAACATTGTCAACTTGGCTCAGATACAGATTTGAATAAGTTTTTGAAGCGCCGCATTTTGATTACTTGTAACCTCCATATCTTATTTAAATTATTTTTCTCTTTTGCATGAAAAAAAAATTCGTATGTAAAAAAGAAAAAGAAAAAAAAACTGAGCTGACTGCTGCAAAGCTACATTTGCTACAGCCTGGATCCGCTCCTGATATATATATATATATATATATATATATATATATATATATATATATATATATATATATATATATATATATATATATATATATATATATATATCAGGAGCGGATATATTTATATTTATATATATATATATATATATATATATATATATATATATATATATATATATATATATATCAGGAGCGGATATATTATATATATATATATATATATATATATATATATATATATATATATATATATATATATATATATATATATAATATATTGAGCAGCCGTGGCGCAGTGGTTAGAGTTCTGGCTCAGAATCCAGAGGTTCCAGGTTCGAATCCAGCTCTAGCCCAACAAGTGACATTGGTACGGAAGGAGGCTTGAACCTCTTGTTAAATGCTCTCCCGCAGTGCTCTGTGATAAGACCGTAAGGACTTCTGGGAGCATCTAAAATGATAACTACAAAATATATATATAAATATATATATATATATATATATAAAATTAAAAAGAAAAACTATAATTCCAACACGTACGTATACGCGAATTTGAAGTATACATTATTACCTCTAATGATGGCCTTCAAAGTGACTATATTGAAATACCTTGTGGTGTTCCACAAGGAACACCACAAGTTATTTCAATATAGTCACTTTGAAGGCCATCATTAGAGGTCATAAATATAATTTATATTAATAATTTAAGTAAAGCAGCTAATCTTCGGAGTATTATGTTTGCTGATGATACGAATTTGTTCTTATCAAACAGTAATATTTATGAGCCGTTTTCTGATATGAATAAAGAACTTAAATGCGAATCTGAGTGGTTTAAATGTAACAAATTAACCTTAAACTTTGATGAAACAAAATACATTCTATTTCACCCTATATATAAAAAACGTTTTTTACCAACAACCATGCCAAAAATTCTTATTGATGAACTTGAGATAAAAAGGGAAACTTTTACTAGTTTTCTTGGCATTTATCATGATGAGAATGTTACATGGAAACCACATATTGACTACATTTGCACTAAAGTTTCTAAAAATATAGGAGTCCTTTATAAGTCAAGAAATTATTTAAACAAAACCATTTTAATCTAACTCTATTACTCATTTATACATAGTTATCTTAACTATGCAAATATTGTTTGGGAAGTACAAGCAAAAGTAAGTTGCGTACTCTTTATCATCGTCAGAAACACGCAATACGCTTAGTTTGTTTTGAAAATCGACTTACGCATTCAAGGTTTTTATTTATAAAAGTACTTAATATTTATAAAGTGAATGTATATAAAATATTATGTTTTATGTTTCAATGTAAAATCAATCCGTCATTACACATTTTTAAAGATTTTATTACCTTAAAAACAAAAAATAAGTATTCACTACGAAATGATAACTCGCTCTATAAACCAAATTTGTCAAACAAAATTCAATCAGTTCTGTATAGCTTATTGTGCACCTAATCTCTAGAACAAAATCGTTTTACCTAATTTTGGTTTATCAATTACCTTCCCAGTCTTTAAAAAGAAATTAAAAGAATTCATTCTTTCGAATGACAATATTTTGAAATACTTTTTTAAAAAAACAAATTTATATAAACACGCTCTTTTGTTTTTGTATTTTGTCATTTTTATTTGTTTATATTTATTAATAGCTTAAGTTATATTTTATTATAACGCTTTATGGTTCTGGCGAAAAAATCATTAGATCTTCTATCAGATACCAAGTTTTTATTTAAACTTTCTTTTTTGTTATTTTTATTTTTATTCTTATTGATGTGGTGATTATATTCTCTAATAAAATTTATTAAAAGTATAAAAATTCGAGTAAATGTAAAACCCTATATTAAAAAAAGAAAAGAAAGATTATACATACAAAGTGTATGTAGATATATGTATGTGTGTAAGTGTGTGTATTTATATATGTGTTTGCATAAAAACAAAAATAAATAAAATAAAAAAATTATCAGACCGGAACACATTGGTCAAAACAGCAATTTCTTAATATCTACGTCTTTATTAATTGTCAAGAATTTGAGACGATTTAAAAGAAGGAGAAGAAGAAGAAGTAGAAGAAGAAGAAGAAGAAGAAGAAGAAGAAGAAGAAGTAGAAGAAGAAGAAGAAGAAGAAGAAGAAGAAGAAGAAGAAGAAGAAGAAGAAGAAGAAGAAGATAAAGAAGAAGAAGAATAAGAAGAAGAAGAAGAAGAAGAAGAAGAAGAAGAAGAAGAAGAAGAAGAAGAAGAAAAAGAAGAAGAAGAAGAAGAAGAAGAAGAAGAAGAAGAAGAAGAAGAAGAAGAAGAAGAAGAAGAAGAAGAAGAAGAAAAAGAAGAAGAAGAAAAAGAAGAAGAAGAAGAAGAAGAAGAAGAAGAAGAAGAAGAAAAAGAAGAAGAAGAAGAAGAAGAAGAAGAAGAAGAAGAAGAAGAAGAAGAAGAAGAAGAAGAAGAAGAAGAAGAAGAAGAAGAAGAAGAAGAAGAAGAAGAAGAAGAAGAAAAAGAAGAAGAAGAAAAAGAAAAAAAGGATGTGTTATCTTATTAAAACTGAAAAACGAACATTGCGATGAAAGGAGAAAAAGATTATCAATTTCTTAAAAAATGAAGACTTGGATGTTCAACAACTAAAAATAACAGAGAATTTGAACAAAATTATAACCGGATACATAACTCGAAATACAAATTTCTACTAGTAAAGACACACAAGTTCAGCAAGTAAACATTTTCACCAATAACAAGTTATAAAGATAAAAATGTAAACTATGTAAACTACATTATGGAAATATATTAAATAGAAGCTAAAAAAAAAAAAAAAAATACAAAACATACGATTTTGAGAATTTTTTTTTCCATCCTCAGTAATAAACAATTTATAATCGTGAATAAAACAGTGCCATGTTATATCTTATATTTTTTATAATATAAAAATATAAGATATAACATAAGCATAAATATATGAATATGAAAAAGATTTAATTTAAAAATATTTAGTATGTTAAGTTTACTAAAAAGTGTATTTGTATGGGAGAGACGATTTTCATTTGAAGTAATCTTAATAGCATGTTTTTGTTTGCAGTAAAGTTTACTTAGTTTTGTAATGTTGGTGCTGCACCAAGCGATGTTTCTATAGTTTAGGTAGCATAGTGTAAATGAAAAGTATATGTATTTCAATAATATAATAAGTGTAAATGAAATAATAATAATAAGTGTAAATGAAAAGTATATGTATTTCAATAATATAAGTACAATACAAAAGTGTATGTATAGTCACCTAAGTTATGGTAACATGGACTGGGTAAGCACAAACTATGCTTAGCTTAAAAAAACTCTACAGTAAACAGAAATATGCCTGTAGAATTGTCTTTGGAATAAGTAAAAAAGTGTCTTGTGAACCTCTCTTACGCAAACCTGAAGCGTTGAATGTATACAAAATTAACATCATCTTGTTTTGCAGTTTATGTACAAAATAAAATATGGGCTTTACCACCCAATTTCATTCTTATTTTAACAAAACAAGCCACAAATGAAAACCATAAATACAAGATATAACAACTTTGTCACCCCAAAATTTACATTAAAGCTAAATTTATACTCATATGGGGAAATTTTTTCCCCAGATTGTCACTATCAAGAAAAATACACGTGAACAGTTCTAAATCTGAATCAGCGTTTTTTATTATTTTCATTCTCTTTTTTAGTGAAATAATGTAAAATAATTTCTTTTATTTGCTTTTATTTTTATTAGTTTGATAAAGGGACTCGGTGATAAGCTGACGTCGTTTTCTTGCTTCACCCATTTGTTTTATTATTTGTTATTTTATAAATTGTAACTTTCTAAGGCGTAATTAATAATAAAATATAAAAACTTACATCGATAGACTGTTAAGAAAAAGTGCGGCAAAACGACTTACATTAACTAACGGTGAGTTTTTATGAAGACTGAATTGCTATCATCAAATAAAAATAAATGAAATATTTAAAACCCCATTTTATTTTTGTTTTTAATAGTTATTTTAATGCTGATTGAAACAGTAATTCTTGTTTTGCAATATCGCAGTAATTAATTTGAGTTATGCTACGCAACGGTATAAAAAAGATTTATAGAAAATGGCAAATATTATCGTTTTAGTGATTTATTTCAGTTAGGGATGGCAAAAATCCCGGAAATTTTCAATCCCGGGATTTCGTTGTTGTTGTCCCCGGGAAATCCCAGGATTGAATAGAAAAAAACGCAATTGTAGAAAGAGAAGCATAAGAAGAACTAACGTTTTAAGTACTTATCAAATACTTAAAAGTGATTAATTTAATTATTATATAAATTTAATTATTATATAAAATTCATTAATGAACCTAAGTAATTTAAATTATAAAACAATACTTTAAAATGATAACACAGTATAAATAAAAATAATAACTAAAAATAATATGAACATGCATGAATATACATGAGTTATATTTGTTTTGGAAAGTACTACCCCAAAAAAATCAAAGTGTCAATCATTTCATCGCTTAATCATATTTGATTTTTTGGACATAAAAACTGAGTATGCTTTTTTGGAATTTATACTTGTTGGCCGTATAGACAATATATAATCATATTTTTTTTAAGGTGATCTAATAATAAGCTACTACTTTCAAATAACAGTATTTCTTTTTGAATTTTATAAGTTATTTTTTACCTTTATATTTTGTGTTTGTCTTTTTTCCATCACTTCATTTAATTTGTTCATTTTAATTGTTTTGACATTATTCTAATCAAGTCTGCTGCTGTTATTATATTTGCCGAGTATAAACACTTTATCAGGTTTATCATAATTTTTTTATTTTTGATACTTGCATTTGGTAGATAAACTACTAGAATTTTTTATAAAGTAACCTGGCCACGAAGATATACTAAGCTCCTTAACGGTGTTCTCCACTCTTAAATTTGGTAACTCAAAGCATTATACAATTGTTTTCCGATTGTTTTTCATTTAATTTTGTCAACATTAACTTTTATGCATTGTCAGAAGAAACTAAAGTTGCGTCTTGTCGACAAAGTACTACCACAGTTGCGTTATTGGGAGTAAAAGTACTACTAAATCAAATATCATTCTACATTTTTTCTCGTTCATCTTAATTGAATCATCGATGTTGGAATCCAATCCTAAATCTACAAGTGCCTTTTTAGGACAAAGATTTTTTTAATTTTAAGTTCTCATTTAAGGTGGTCCACCCCAATTCAAATGAATTTCTTTAATATTGACTTTATATTTTTCAAATTAGTCTATTTATGCTGTTTTTTTACTAAAAAAGAGTATTTAAAAATAAAAAAAAATCTTACAATTTGCCTCATTTATTCAACATTTTCCCTGTTTTAAAAAAAATTTCTCAGTAAACGACCCTTTTTAATGGCCTTTGGTATTTCAGCTACTAACATGTTTACTCAGGTACCCTAGCAGTTTTTTCTATTTAACTAGAATATTTCAAAAGTTATAGGCATTGCCATAATGGTTTCTTGTTTTATCGTGAAGGTCTAACTGTTTGATGACAAAAACGCAAACTTAAAAAAAAGCAAAAATAAATATTTTGCTACCAGTTCTTTTCCAATATATTTTAAACAAACTGGGAAAATTTCAAAGAAAAAGAATAAGCCTATCAGGAGATATCTTTTTTCAACTTTATTTGGTTCGCTAAAAAGCTTATGTGGAGAAAATCACAAAACAAAAATAAAATTTTATTTAAAAAGCTCCAGATTCATAAAATGATACAGGTTCTTCTTCTGCTTCTTTATCTAAGAACCCTTTTTTAATTCCTCTTAATTTTTGCCTTCTAACTTTGCATTTATTGGTGGATTTATAATTTCCTTTTTATACAGGTAATGCATCATGTAATTTAGAAGCATCAATCATAAACCTCCCAGTGTTAACACTTAAAACTTTAAACACTTTTAAAACTCTTTGAAAACCATCATTAAACGAAATAATAGCTGAATTTAAAGATAGTTCTAAAGACCTTTTCCTAACGTATATATCTTTTGGGCATCTTTTCCAAATAACACCATTCAAGCTTTCATTATTATTCTGTGTTTGACCATCAAGACACTTTTTTAGTAAATCTTGATTAGATAGATCTTTAAATATAGGAATTAAAACTTTGTGAATAGCTAATGGAAGGCTTAATTTCTTTTGATATTTAAATAAGTTAGTTAGTTTATCAGACTGCCACAAGCACCAGCTTGTTTTTGTACTTGGACAAAATTGATGGTGGACATCTTCATCCTCAATGTCAGAGTTATGAAAAAGCACAGCTCATACGGATTTCTGCATATTGTAGAGATTGTCAACATTTTGTCGTATGGCCATGCCATAATAGTTTTGAAACAAATTTATCGCTTTGTCTGTGAGGTTACCTTTGCCACTTAGACTAATTTGACCAAGTTTAATATTAATAAGTTTTTTGCCTTTTTTGACTTTGGCGCAACTTACGAAGACGAGTTCCCATTTGTTTTTTAATGTGACCAACACATTCTAGTTTCGCAATATTTATATTGCCATAGGGTTTTGAGGAAACAACATCAGTAAATGAAGAGGTATTACCATCCCCAATATATGAAGTGTACCTTAAATTATTCTTCCTTAACGATCGAGAAAATAATATCACCGCCCCACATGATTCCATTGCTCCAGATGATTTTTCATGATTAGCATCACATACATGAATTAAACTCCAATGAAGATATCCAGGATTAAGGGTTTTTATTTTCCAGTACAAACAACCTCTGCATTTTTTTGAAAGAACAATGGCATCTAAGCACTTTCAATTCTCTTTTGAAATTATGGTTACAATACCATTTAGCGATTGATGTCCATGCCTTTGCCAGGTACCATCAACAGATACCTGACAATTTATAGGTTCATTATGATCAACACAAAGATTCGTTCTGGTTTGGAATGCAGCTCTAGTAATACTTTGAATAGCAACAGTCTCATATGCTTTGTATAATTCGTTAGTCAAATAGTTAAAGTTTTTTGGCGTCGTAGGAGGTGGCATATTCATGAATGCTGCAAAATTACGCAAAGATTCATAACCTTTGCCAAGTTCTCTAAAAGCTACAATAGCATTAAATTTACAGCTGCAACAGGCTTTCCTGGAGAGGTTAAGGTTTGTTTATAAATTTGAAGAGATGTATCGTATTTTGAGATAAATTCACATGTATCACATGATAACTGTAACTCGTATGAGAACCCATTTTTGTTTTGTCATTTCACTTTTTACATATACACTTATTAAACATTGTTTTTAAAACTTTAAAGTTTATTATAATATTGTAATTATCCTCATCATTTTTTATTTAATTTCATGCCTTAATTTGCCTTAATTTAAAATCCCTAAAAACCCCTAATTTAAAATCCCTAAAAACTTTAATTTCATGCCTCAATTTTTTATTTAATTTCATGCCTTAATGACTTAAATCAATTTTCTATGGCGCCTTAAATTGTTTTAATTGTGTAACAGGCAGCAGGTGTATATAAAGATCTTAAAATAATGCAGAAATATATATACGGTACCTTCCATATTATGTTTTAAGATTACAGACTTTACAGAATAACCTTCATCAAATAATTGGATATGTAAATAAAATTTGAACATTTAAAGTGTATTTGACTAAAGTAACTAAACAATCAAAATTTCAAAATAAATTTGTAAACATAAATTTTCTTAAATTTGGCTACCGATGTAGCTGCTGTAGCAACAAGCTACTTTGTAAAAAATAACATAATAAGTTGTTTGTTAATATTGAGAGACAAAAATTAAAGAAAATCTTTATTTTATATTTATAAATAAATGGTAGCTAAATAATAAATGTAAAACAAAAAAACAATTCATATTAAATGCATATTTTATTTATAAACTTTCTTTTTTTGTCTGAAAACTTGCCCGGAGGAATAGTAGAGCATTTAAGGTTTGGTCATTTAGCCTACTCCTTATTTTACTTCCCAAATACCCAGCTGCAGAAAATGCCCGCTCAGGTTTGATGCTCGTCGGTGGAATAGATAACAAGTATTGGTATACTAATTCCAAATTATGCCCCCGGTTTCCACCATTTTCAAACAGATGCATTTCTTTCTTTGTGATTGACATTAAATTTGAAGTTTGTGTTTCTGGTTGAATGGCTTTCATGCTTTGTGCAATTTGTTCTTGTAACTTTTCTCTTAAAGACAGGGAGGCTCGAACTTGTGATTCTTCATTTCTAACGACAGCCATTATATTTTCATCAACATCAATACTTGATTTTTCTAAATTATCATTTTTAAAAGCAGCTAGTCTTTCAATAAGTATTTTTATCTGCTTCCTAATAAGGGTTTTAGGAGGAACTCCAAAAATTTTGCAGACATTTGTTTCATCATTCACAGCATCATATTTTGGATTTTGAAGGTATTTTAAAACACCAGAAATTTCTTCACATCGTCTTTTTTCCATTCTTGTTTTTATAGCTTGGAACATTTTATTAGCAAAGGGAGATTGTTTTTGAGCAATCTGCTGGAATAAAAATATAAGTACTGCATCTGCAGTGCATAGATTAGCATCTCTTCTGCATAACGCATCTACTGCTAATTTGACAGGTAATTTGACAAGTACTTCTATTGTTTCCGAAAGAACCACAAAATCACTTTCGTTTAAGGAAACTGGGTGGTTTAAGTCAATTAAAGCTTTCTGTATACATGTTTTTAAAGCAAGGAAACGCTCTAGCATCGATAGAAGAGAGTTCTATCTTGTTTTGCAATTGTTGAGTAAATCCATATTTGCTATCCCATCATTTGTTGGGGGAAGAAAGCCTAATCCCATTTCCTCGTCGATATTTTCTTCATCTTCGTGATCATCTGTTTCATCAACAATATCTTGAGTTTCCTTCAATGGTGCTTCGGTGTCGGACATTGGGGTAGAACTTTTTTTATAAAGAACATCACAAACTGCAAGGTGAATTCCATGCACTAAACACAACTGGTGTTCAGCCTCAATAATTTTTCCCACACGAACCATTACATTTGGACCATCCGTAACAATAGCAACAATGTCTGTATCAATATTAACATTATGCTGCTTTAGACGTGTTTTTAAAACATCAATACATTTCTCAGCATTCATAGACCCATATACACGAATAAGACCCAAATTCCAGTGCTTATTTGGGATATGTACATTAATATTCATGTATCTTTTATTTGTTGTAGAGGTCCATTCATCAAAGCTCAGAGAAAATCGTGTTCCCAAAGCTTTATATTGATAAATTTCTTTGGAAATTAACTGTCTAATATTTCAGCTGTAACTCACCACTATCCTTTTAATTGAGTTTGCTGACTTGGGCAAATTTTTGAAACCACTGGTAATCAGTAATTGCCTTAAATCTTTTGATGTTATAAATACATTAAATGTTAGCCCATCTAAAGCTGTCATTCGAGCCAGTGTTTCGTCTAAGGTTTTTTTTTTCCGGATGCAAAGTAACTCGTTATTCTTCGTTTCGTAGGAGGCTTCTCGTCGGTTCTGGCATCATTCAACTGTTGACTCGAACTGGGTAAATTTTTGTCCGCTGAAGTTACTTTCAAATTATGCTTAGTTGATAAGTGCGTATGAAGGCCTTTTGTAGAACCACCCAATGTTTTCAAAATAACACCACATTTCTTACATTTTGCTAACCCTGACGCAGACTTCAAATAATGTGACCACACTGAAGTTGGGTCTTTATCTTTTTCGTGTAGAAAAAATGATGTTCCCTTTTCACTGTTTTCATTCATGTTTAGAAGGATGTTTTTTTTAAGGTGGTCCTATACTAATAAAATCAGAATTTTAAAAATACACTCATATTTTATGATTTTCATATAAGAAATAGTATTTTATACTTAAAGTACAGCAAAGGAAAAAAAAAATTTAATTTTTTTTTTGGTCAAAATTTTGGGTCCATGGACACTAAAAATGAACTACGCGCTGCGATAAACAGCCTGTAAACTAATAATGGCATGATCATGATATTTTCACAGCTTTTTAATATCCGATGATTTCACTCACCCTGCCAAAATCAAACAAGTTAAAAAAATATTGAAGCTTTTGTAAAAAAACCGGTTTAAGGGCTTAAAAAAATGCCCCGAAAAGGCTTAGAACCTAGACCTTATTATGAGAACCAGTTAACTAACATGAATTCTTTTGGTAAGGTGAATGTACATATATATAATAAACAACTCCTGAAAATTTCAACACAATCAGACAAACCAATCTCAAGATATTTATCACAGCGTGCAAAAAACTCATATATTGAGAAAAACAATAATAAAGATTTTTGATGAAAAAAAATTTTTTTAATATATAAAAAGGTAAAAAAATTATTGAAAAATAAAACGACTTGAGCATTATTGGAAACACAGAAAAAAGAAAAATGTGAAAACTCTAATATTTGAAAAACATTTAACCAAAATAGAATTATTCAATCAATGAAAAAAAGCTTGAATATAAAAAGGTAATATACAATAACATATGTTACAAAATACAATAACACCCTTAACATAAATTTAATTTAAAAAATAACAAAAAACCAATATCTAAAACACTCCTGCTTCATAAGATGCACCTTCACTTTCATTTGCTATATCTGTAAAACCTTTTCATTGTGCACGAAGCAGCTTTCTTCTTTGTTTTATTGGGTCAGGCGACTTCTTTTTCATCATCTTTATTCTTTCTGCAAAGCAGCATTATATTAAAATTAATTTCTTCAATTATTCCAAAGTCATTGCAAAAAAATGATGCCTCAAGCATTAGTAAACATTATTATTAACATATATTGCGGCAAACATTGCGGTAAACAACAAAAGCAATAAAAAGGTTATCATTTCAAAACGTTCAAGCGACTTAATAAACTCAAGCAATCACTTAACCACAAATTCGCTCAACAATTTTACAATTTATTTTTTTAACGCGAGAAGTCTTGCCAACAAACTTGACGATTGTTTTTTATACAATAGTCAAACAAACCTGCCTTAATTTGTGTTTGTGAAATTTTTTTCAATGATAAACTCCCGAACTCCATGGTCTATTCAAAAATTTGTTCCATTTATCGTAAGGATAAAGCATAAACAGGATAAACCTGCAAAGCAGCATTATATAACTCGTTATAATTCAGTATAGTTACCAATTTTGAACATTTTGTTTTACAAAATAATTTAATTAGTTCAATCCTGCTATAATCCCAAAAATCCCGGGATTTTGTGTTTAGAATCCCGGGATTTTCGGGACCCAAAAACGTCCGGGATCCCGGGATTGCAATCCCTACTTACAACACAGTTTTGGTTAAAACTATGTATGCTTTGATTCCTAACATGTTGGTTACCTCGAAATACTCTTTTCTTAATATATTTAGTAGATCTTGGCATTTTTGTGAAGAACTTACAATTTTTACTTCTATTTAAAATATAACTTTAAATGTCTGTACTACTGTTGTCACTTTATATATCACTTTACAGTAAATGCACATCGCGATAGGCTTTTAAAATATAGCCAAAGTTATCAAAAACCCATGTAAGAATAAACATTTTTTTATTTTAGCATCTCAAGAATCAATAAATACATATTTTTGTTATGTATTTATTGATTCTTGAGATGCTAATTTTAAAATACTCTTTGAAAAACGTTTGCTATGGGCGTTGTTAGGTAAATAAAATATATCTATCCTATTGAAGAGATCAATTAAACCTACTATTTAACTAAAAAAAGTGCTTTAACTATGTTCTACAATGACTGAAATTAAAAAAATCATTAAAAAAAAACACCCAAAAAAATGTAAAAAGTACGTTTTGAATTGGGGTGGACCACCTTAAGCTGCTACATTGAATTTTGCAATCCATGTTTACATGGATGATCTTTCTAAACTCAATTTTTACGTACTTTTGTAAACATTTTTACAATTTTCCTGACGTTTTTGTTATAACCAATAATTTGGTACCTAATTTTAACTCCAGATGTTTCATTAATTAACGATGAATCATTTGAATCTCGAATATAATATCTCTTCAAAAATATACATTTTTTAAGTTTAATCGTACAAAATATGTACGATCAAACATATAAAAAATGTATACATAGTATAATATTGCAAATAAGCAATGTTTTTAGTTTGCATTTCCAATAAAATAGAAAGAGAGAGAATAAAAAGAAAACATTGCAAAGAGGATAAACAAATACAAAACCAAGCAGCTACAATTCCAAAGCCTATATTTAAATTTTATGATGTCTAAATTTCTCAATTACAAATTAAGCTGAAACTTTTTGTACTTTTACTTTTTTAAGATAATCCCGAAATCCCGGGAAATTTCGGGACGAACAATTTGTACGGAATCCCGGGATTGCCATCCTTAATATTAACGTTAAATTAAACTTACTTCAAATTGATATTCAGATCTATGTATGATTTTTGATGAGTATCAAATTTTCTATCATAACTAATTAAAGAAGCAGCAGGAGAGACTGCAGTTAAGGTCAACCCTAACCAGTTAGTTGGAACTTTGTCTAACAAAATATTGGCTAACTAAACCTGCAGATAGAACTTTGGCTTATTGGTAGTTTGCTTGTTTTACTCTAGATTTCAGTTAATTTTAGTTTATTTAGTTTGTCATGATACAGATAGTCTAATTAAGTTATAACGTCAATTTTGGCAAAAATGCCAAAACCTTGTCAAAGCAACGCGACGGGCTGTTGTTATACTATATAGTTGTTTAAAATATAGTCTAAATTATTATATTACACTTTGTTTGTTGTTTTTGATATCAAACTTCTTTTTTTTAAATAAGACCAAAATTTCTCGACAATCCGTCGTAATATGTAAAAATATGCTACAAACCGTCATTTAGATTCAGTCATCAACTTTTTAATATTGACACAAGAACTTTTTTTCATAAACGTGTTTAATTGAAATACTTGATTCAATAATAATTTGATTTATCATATAAAGACAACCAAGCGTAACTGATTTCAAATGATGCTTAAACTTGAAGTAAAGATCGTTAAATAAAGCTAATTTATTAATGGACGAAAATATCTGTTTTTAAAACATAATCAATTTGGATAATTTTTTTGATAAATTCTTTATAAATAAAAAGAATATAGAAATTTATGGGAATTATCTAAAATATTGTGATGACTGTATGACAACAATAAGGTAGGAAAAAGGTTTTAAAAAAAGTAAGAATCTATATAACAAACAAGTTTCTTTGTTAGATGGTGACGTTATTTCACGAGACAAAGACGATTTTGTCAATTTGAGGGAAACGCTCTTCATGAGATTATTATTTCCGACTTGAAAGCATTTATTCAGGTATTACGATTATTTGCACGAACTGAAAACAGATGTTCGCTAACCTGTGCTTAACCTTGGCTATCGTCATTTTCGACTATGTTATCTGGCTTAAATAAATCAGCAAGTGGAAAAACCTGGTGACAAGCCAATTTGTAGTTCCTTGCTTCAGTTAACAACCCTTTACTAATCAACTTTTCATACACTTCAACGCAAACCTAAATTTAAAAAAACAAACAAACATTTTTTTTACCAAAAAATAACAAATAGAAAATGCGGAAAACAAAATTTTTGCACACACACAAAAAATAACCTATTAAATAAAATCAAAAAAAAAAAGCAAACAAGATACCTGCAAACTCAAATCGACACGTGTGATTAAATCGGTAATTAGTTTAATAGCTTCGTTTTTGCTAGATGGGTCCAAGTACAATTTGCTCCAACCAACTAAAAGATGTAATTAAAATTTGCTTAAAATCTAAGACATTTTCTTATAATCAAATATTCAAGCATCACGTGTTTATGTCATGTGTTACGTGTTTATTGTTGTTTTTAGTTTTAAAGTATTCAATTTTATACAATTTTTCGGAATATAAATCAAAAAAATAAATGTTATAAATAAGTATATAATTTAAAAGAAATTTAAGGGAAGGGTTGGAAAAGATCCAAAATTAACAGACAAAACTTGTCATCAATTTAGGAGGATCAATACTAAAACCAATTATGTTTTAATTTTATTAAACGTGTAGGACACAAACCTATTTCTACAATGAATGAACCTTTTTCGTGAACTTGAACTTTTTTTTTAAACATTATGCAATAAAGGCTCTGAAGTTTAGTTAGATAAAAAAATTAATATTTGCAATATTATGGTATTTAAGGAGATGAATATTATGGCATTTATGGCAAGAAAAGGTAAAAATATTGTTATAATCATAGCATTATGATAGCCACGACCAGCTACGAACTGATATTGCTTAACTGTTAAAAAAAAATTAACCACTGGCTTTAATTTTCTAATCCAATACAAATCACGCTCGGCGTGAGTAGCGAGCTATATCTCGAGCCCACGTTCTCCTAAATTGGTTCACAAGAACAGCTTAAATCTTTCGTAAAAGTATCTTTCTTTTTTCCTCTAAACTTAGATATTAATTTGAAAAATTTTAAATCCTGGTGCAAACTACATTATATAATAAAGATTAACTTCGAGTTTCAAGAGTGGCTTGTTTTACTTACAGAATGTTATTCACTGTGAACCAAAGAGACCGCAGGTTTATATCGTGGCGCTCAAACCAAATCCTTATTACGTAAGAATTTTATCCATAATGTTTCAAAAATTTTTTTTTCTGAAATCAAAACGCGTTGCTATTATACAATTTTAGATAAATCTATATTATAACATTGCAATGAAACTTAATAATTTTTTGCCGAGTATCAAAAAAGTTAACTTATAAAACTGAATAAAAAAATCTTTTTATTACTAGAAACCACTTTTTTTATCACTTTTTATCACAGAAACCAATTAATACTTTTTTCTTAAAAAGGAGGTTTATTATTTATTTTATAACATTTATTTCTATATTGCATCCAGAATTATACATTTTCGATAATAATAAAAATTTTAATTTTTATTATTATCAAAAATTTTGATAACAAAAATTTAATAAAAAATAAATAAATTTAAAGTCATAACTTTTAATTTGAGTAATTCTAATGTAATTGTTTGATATGATTAAAGTTTATTTTACCCTCTATACTAAACTAATATATTTCCGGATTAGAAATATTTCTGTACGGTAGTTAAAATGTTTTTTAATTGCGAAAAGTTCTACCGTTTAAGATTTTATCTATTAGAACTTTTAGAACTTTTTTAGTTAAATATGAATTCTACTAGTTGTTACTGCTGGGAAAAGTATGGCGAAAGATCTAAATTCTTAAAAAATTTTTAGAGGAACAAATTCAGCTGTTTATATTTCCAGGATATTCGACGAACAACGAATGCTATCCATCAGTTGTTTGTCCTGGGTGCAGAAGAAATCTTTATAGACTTAAAAAGAGAGATTCACCTCGTGGTGATTGGGGAGCTAAAGTATATTTAATGATTCTGCAAGTCCTAATTTTTATTAATTCTTACTTACTTTTGTTTACTACGAAAATTCCTATAATTAGCTTGAGTGGAAAACTCTTCTGAGGAGTTCTTCCAAAGCCAGTGTCACTCTTCAAGATGAGACAATTAAGTTGTCTAAATCTGAATCAAGTTCTTTTTGTTATACATATCTTGCACCTAGTTATTCTCATAACTGTAAACCCACCAATGCAGCCACTAATATCACTTCATTAGCATTCCTCCTAGGTTCTCTTCAAGCTGAGAGAAAAAAAGTTTTTTGTGACTGTACATAAATATATAGTTCTCTATAAATATTAAATTTTAATGGAAATTATATCTAAGTTGCTTATGGATTCATAAAAAGTAAAATGGCTGCAGAAAAATTGATTGATGGATCTATTTTTGGTTTATCTAAAGGGGGAAATCTTCTCAAAGTTATAATCGGCACAACAGAAAAAAAAAGAAAAAAGAAATTTTTCCAGAAGTTTTCCCTTAAATTTGTTAAGCAATTTCAGGTTGTACTAGAGCTGTCAAATAGAAAAACAAAAGAGATGGTTGCTTAAGGTGTCCCATTCTCTTATTTTTATTTCTGAGACTTTTTTATATGAGATGCATTATCATTCAAAAACAGTTATTGTAAAATTTTGGAACAATCAAACAATATTTAGGGGTAGCACAGTTACCTAATTTGGGTGAATTGTAGTAAATGCGGCTATTTTTCAACATTTAAAAGATTTTACTGTCAGTTTTTAAAGATTCATTTAAAACCTATTACTATGTTATTTTTCACTAAGTAACGTATTATAGATAAAAAAAACTGGGCTAAAAGAAAAATATTTAGTGGTCGCACAGGACTGAAATAATATGCTACTAATGTACAAAATTGCTTAAAACAATGGTAAAAAATAAAATGTGTCACTTAAGTTTTCCTTTTTTCTGATGAGAGACCCGTTCGCAATGGTTCTTAATGATGTGAAGTGTAAACTGTAGCTGCTTTGGATATTTGATGTTGTTTTTGAAATCAGCTTGACTCCTTGTTCAGCGCAGTCATTTACCACTTCTAAAAACTCAATTACTTTCTTAACAAAGTTAAGTCCTTATTATAGTCCGTAGTATAGTCCTTCATCTTTGTTCAATGTTCAATAGGTAGTTGCAACCAATACACTTAATTTGGTTTCATTTTAAGTAAATCAAACAGTAGAAATCTGGCCCAAACAGCAACACAAAATTTTTTCCAGTATTTTATCCAGTTTGATTTGTGGAAATATTGGTTTTCCAAGCTTAAGTTGTTTGTTTCTTTAAATGTTAAATATTTTCAAATCTGCGGCAGATTGTTTGATCACTGTAATTGAATCATCAAACAAGTTGAAGACAACTAACTGTTGAGTTAAATACTAAAGATGCCTGTAACACAACTGAAGGGCGGCATATGCTGTTGTACTGTTAAATTCGCGATACCACTGCATGTCAGTGATGTACTGGCGATCGACATTTGGTGCAATGATGGAAATTTTACTTTGCAAAAAAGTCTTTTCCTTGGAACAGTGCAATAAAACTTGCCATTCTCTTAAGCTTATGGTCTTGGTCGAGCCAAGAAATTTGTTGGTCCAACATTACGTACTTAAAGAAGTATAGGTCATTGTGCATGAATCTTGCACAATGATAAGCACAGGTTTTCTTTATCCAAAAAATTCTTTTATCTTGTAATTCTCCGCTAAGATGAACAATTACCACTTTAATAAGTTCCCTATAACCCTCTTTTGGAAGCATTTTTTTTTTTGTTAGACAACTGCTGGCCCATTTCAAGACAAGTTTTGTTAGACGATGGATCGGGTCATCTCTGTCTGCAAAAAATTCAAACTTGAATTTTCTGCAGTCGGAGAAAACTTAGTCGCAGTTATCCATTTTAAGTAGCAACTTGATTGGCTCATTATGGTTTCCAATAACTGCCTCCCAGACGTGTTTAATGTGCAACTCATAAATGTGGTGCAGACAAGCAGCCTAAAAATTACACGACCGATCTCCTTCTCAATTAAAGCACATCCTGCCTTCCAGCCAGCATTACTAGTTATTGTATTGAAGCAAAAAGCAATCAAATTATTATGCAGCTTCCATGATTTAAAATGGTTAAATTGATCTTTCTGGGCTACATCAGTAGCATTTGGGATTGTAGGAATCCCAAAAACTTTAGGATTTGATTCTTCAGTTAAACCATCCCATCTGCTTGCAAGAATGGCAAAATGTTCCTCTTTTATCCCTTTAAAAAATTAAGAAAAAGAAAAGTTTTTTTAAGATTATTATACTCATATGAAAGCAATATCTGAAAAATTTTTATCGTTAAGTGATGAAACAAGTTTACCATTGCAGTTACTGCATGGATAAAGTGGACGGTTGCATTTATATTTATTTTTTAATTTATGAAATTGACTTTCTCGTTTTTTCTTTTGTTGACGATGAACATTTGATTTTGAAATAGCAAACTGTTCAAGGAGAGCACCAACAACTTTAACTATTTTTGCTCTAATGTCTATTGTTTCTCTAACGCTGAGGTGTAAGTAATCAGAAACTTTAGTAAATGAATAAGTCAGTGTCTTTCGATTCTGAGAAATAAGAGCTGGCAATCTTTTTTTTGGTAGTGTTGAGTAAAATTTATCATCTTTTAAGCTTTTTTTGTTTTTATCATCTTTGTCAATAACTTTCTCAACTTCTTCACTCGTAACAACATTTCATCTTCTTTTAGATAAAGTATCATGCGCTATAACTTAATTGGAATTCTTGTTCTCCCACAAATACTTATAAGCTCAATTAAAATTGTGTTAAAAACATCACAGGTTAATGACTATTCTTTTAAACTGATATTGTCATCTTCTCGGAGGTGAAGATATTCTTAAAAGAGCAATTTTTTGAAGTTTTGAATCAACAACTTTTTTTGAAACCAAATCCATTAAATTTGTCTTGATGATCTTTTTTTATGTGTTAAGTTTTCCCCATTCTAGACTTTTCCATTTTTGAACTAATACATGTGAAAATTTGAAACTAAAGTAATTCAATACGACTGCTAGCCGTTTTAAATTGCATGCTAACTTAAAAATTAATAAACTCTATAATAAAACTATACTGTATCATCAACATGTTGTCCATAATTCTTTAACTAACCAATAGAAAAGTTAATTTTCTAACTTAAGACCCTAGTTTGCCAACATAAAAGAATGTAAAGTATAGGGAAGTCGAGGGTATAATGTCTTTTTATGTACTCACATTATACACTGTCCCTGAGTAAGGCAGACTTTCAGGCAAACCATTTTTTGAGTCTGCAAAAAACAGGGTTTAGCAATGCTGTGGATAATGGGTCAAAGCCCCCTCTCTCCACTCAAAAAGAGACCTGTCATTAGGGCCCCAAAATCTTGAATTTTTTTTGCAAGGTATTGCTAAAAAACAGCTCCTTACTTTAGCAAAAGGACTCATAAATTTGCTAGGCCCACCTCAATTGGGAGTGTGGAGTAGCCTAGCCCTGGCTCTGAGTTTTAGGCTTTGTTTTACACATTACTCATATTTTATCATAAGACTCATATTTTACAGACTTACTAAAGAGGGGTGCCTAAAAAAAACATCCGCCCAAATTAAAGTTTTTTTTACTTGATTCATCATTAAAACAAATTTAAAAAAATAAAAAGTAAATTATGATATGTCTGCGATTTGATCTTTAGTCACCGACGAGGAATCGAGCGCATTAACCTTCTTGTTATACCTACATACACGTCCTTAAAATTTCAAAGTTTTTGGCACACATACTATACAAACAACCCTTTATACCCTTAAGCATAAATAATTTCAATAGCAAAATTCAAATTATACCAGCTATCCTTGTCTTGAGAGAATTAGGATTAGAAAGTAAGTATTCATCATTAAATTTAAATGGATCTTGCTCCCTAACAATAAGAGGTAATTCACGGTCAATGACCAATTTTACAATAGCATTATATGATCCTGCTTCTTCTCGAACTAAAGAAAAGGTTCTGAAAAATAATTAATGAATTTAAAAACAAGCATCAAAAATAAAAAAAACTATCAAAAATAAAAACTATTATTAAACAGCTTAACTGATGAACCAGGTTACCTTTAGCTAAAAATTCAACTAAACAACAGTGCAGCTGAGAATTGGTAGGGTCACAATGATATGCTCGTTTTACTGATTGAAGCATTAACAATGGTTTATCTAAAAGATTAAAAATATTTTAACATTAAAAAAATTCTTTTTAGTCTCATAAAACTTTTAAACAAAATGTTTAAAAAAATAAAATACTTGTTCTTGAGTAAATCTCATAAGCCATAAGATGGGTTTCAATTTTCTGTTTGGAAAGTAACTGTAATGGACGAAGAAACTTGACTGCTTCTTCTAAAGGATTTTTGCACTAAAAAAAAAAAAAAAAATTAAAATAGGTAAAGGGTTTCTTTTGCACTTCAAAAAGCATTTTGTTAATTTTTAAATTTCTATTTAACCTTAACTAATACTAAAGGATCTGGTTTTCCATCATCATTCTTTTTCGTCTCAACCTCTTTATGATCTATTAAGAAAAAATAAAAATTTAAATTTAAAATTAATATTGAGTTAACTCAACTTCAAAATCATTATGATACCTTTTTTCTCTTCTTCAATTTGCTGTTTCTTTTGAGCTCTTCGTTGTTTACTTCTTAATTTTTTAAATTCTTTATCTGACATGCTTCCTAAGAAAAAAATTAGTGAAATTTTTTTATTTCATTAAAACTAATCCACGAACTAACCTATAATACCTAAAATTAGTGCATTATTAAACACTGACTAATTTCTTTACTTTAATATAATTAAAATCGTAAAATAAAAATAAAAACACTCCTCTAATGCTGAAAAATGTTCTATATTAACACTTCTATGTGTTGTCATTTATTATAATAAATACCTTTTCTTTTTAACACTTTTTTTATAAGTAATTTTTACAAATCGTATAATAGGTTTTTTTTTCTCTCAGTTTTTGATTTAGTAAGTATAAAAAACCAATCGCAACATGACTACAAAAATTTGATTAAATGCATTTCTTAAAACATTTCATATATATGATAAAAAAATTTATGTAGACTCACTCAATAATGAAGAAAGATATTGTATTTAAATTGCTAAAGAATTACAGATAAAAATAATGTAAAAGAATAAAAAAATTAAATAAAAATGAGATTTTGACATTTTAGCGCTATTTTTATTATAAATTTTATTATTTTATTTTTTGTGAATGAAAAAACAAAATTTTTTGTTTGTTTTATATAGTTTTATAATATATAAAACAAAAATATTAAATATTTTATTTATATTAAAGTTTGAATATTTTATAATTGTAACTTAAGTACAACTTTTTTCACTTCAAATTTCAAATCCTCTTCAAGATAGAGGGTGACTTAAAACTTTAGATAGAGGATGATTGACTTTAGACTTCATAGAAAAACAATTAAAACCCTGTACTAACAATTTGATCTTGATTAACAATGAATGGTATAATGACTGAACTACTAATATAGGAATTTGTGAAAATGCTTGCCCGGGTACCTGTAAAACGGAGTCAGGGCAATAACATCCGTCTTTGCCATGTATAATAACATCCGTGAAACAACATCCAAAATTTCATCGATGTATAATAACATCCAAGAAATAACATCCCAAATTTCATTGATGTATAATAACATCCGTGCAACTACATCTGTAGATTATTCGAATGTAACTACATCCAAATTTTTTTTTTTAATAATGCATTATTTTAACCAGATGTAGTTACACATCTGATTTTTTTCTGATGTAACCACATTTGGAAAAACATTTATTTAATAATACATTATTTTAACTGGATGTAGTTACACATCTGATTTTTTCCGGATGTAACTACATCCGGCCAGGGTTAGGGTTAACCCTAACCCCTAACCCTGATGGTAAACATACTATACCGTATACTGTAAACAGCGATCCCTAAGCTATATGTGGGAGAAAAATAACTAAATAATGCAATATTTTAAATAGATGTAATTACACATTACAGATTAATCGGATGTAACTACATCCGGATTTTTTTAAATAATGCAATATTTTAACCAAATGTAGTTACACATCTGATTTTTTTCTGATGTAACTACATACGGGAAAAAAGTAATTTAAAAATGCATTATTTTAACCAGATGTAGTTACACATCTGATTTTTTTCGGATGTAACTAAGTCTGGAAATTTATTTCATTTTATTTTTTATTTTTAATAATGGATTATTTTAGGGGCAGATGTAGTTACACATCGAGAAAAAATCCCGGATGTAGTTACATCTTTCTAAAGATGTTATTATGCATCAATGAAATTTGGGATGTTATTTCTCGGATGTTAATTCAGTAAAGAAAAAAAGCGGATGTTCTTACACAAAAATGCGCGGATGTTATTTCACTACTCCGCTCATGCGCGGATGTTATTTCACTACTCAGATGCCCGCCAACAGCCTTTTAAATTTAATATCGATGTGTACAATTATAAAAATATTGAAATTTTAATCTTAGTGAGCAAAACCAAAAATTTAAAACATCACAAAGTAAAAACTTCTGTTAATTGTATTGTGGAAGAAAAATAAAAATCCTTAGACCAACAAAACACTCTGTTTTTTGTTATTCACCTCCTCAAGGCTAAGAGGGCTACTACAACCAAAGAGGCTACTTTATTATGGTTACAAACCTCTTAAGCTGCTGCATGGAGAAACAGATTGAGTCGGGTACTACAACATAGTGGGGATTAAACTCAGAAATACTTGCTTATGAAACAAGCACTCTACCACTACACCACTACACCACTACCGCAAGTTAATTGTTATTATTTTTACCTTTGCTATTTTCTGCACCACCTTCTTCACTTGAATATGGTTTATCATAAAGTTCAATATAGCACTAAAAATCCATTGTATTTATTAAAAACTTTGATCATTATCATAATCATGATCATCATGATCACCAGCACCACCATCAATTAAACAATGAACATACCTTAATAGCAATTCTAGCAGCATCAAAGTAAAATGAATGATTCCTTATAACATCTTCAAGCTTGAGAAGTTTTATATAAGCACATAAAGTGACCTTACGCATACAATAAGTGTGAAAGTCAAATTGATCTTCAACTATCTCATTAAAGTTTTTTTCTATTTGATGACACTTCCGAAGGGCCTCTCCAATTTCTTCTCGACGGTAATGTGCTGCTGCACATTCATTTCCAAACCACATACATTGCATGGAGTCAAGGTCATCATCTGGTGAGCTGCCTTCCTAATTCATGAAAAATACAAGTCATAGTCTGTCTTAACATTTTATTTGAATGAAAATACCATTCACCTTGAAAATAAAATAATATTCACCTTGGTAAACATTCCACAAGTTTCAATAGCCTTTTGAATTTCATTTGCTCTCAACAAATATTTGGCACATTTAGAATTGACATATCTATCAGCAGTATCTAAGCTTCTACCTTCATCCATCCAATTCGCTGCTTCCTGGTAAGCCCCTGCATGCTAAATATATAAAGTTTAAAAAAATTTATATATATATATATATATATATATATATATATATATATATATATATATATATATATATATATATATACATATAAAATAAAAACAGCATATCCAATACAAACAAAATTGTATTATAAAACTCCCACTTTACAGTAAAAAAAGGTAAAGTTCATAAACCTTAGATTAATCTTAATTAATTTTCTTAGGGGTAGTATCAAGACTGAATATTTTCACAATAAAAGTACTTGATAAATATACATTATATATATAAGCCTTAATAGGAATGGCAAGCAATTGCCTGAGCCCGCATCTACACCCATGTAATTCAGTTTACATGGGCGAAATAAAGCCAATGCAAAATACAATTATTTTTTTGAAAACAAAAAATAAATTTAATTTTTGTTAAATTTAATATTTTTTAGATTGAGTCATATTTTACTAACAAAACAAAAATAGCAAAAAACATTTAACACATTTAAAAATAAAATATCAACCAGCATAAAAATTTCATCAAAAACCATAATAATAATAATATATATATATAAACTATAGAGCTTTAATAGTTTTTAAGAAGCTATTAAAATTATATTAATAACAGGTTTTCAGAGAACTATTGAAAAAACCTGCGAAAATGCTTTTTAAAAAAAGTTTAAGGCCATAACTTGCGCCAAGCAACTAGCTTGCCAGTTTTAATCTAAAAATGCAAAAATTAGTTTTTGCATTTTTAATTTAAACTTTTGCATTTGCAAATCTTTTATGTTTTACAAAGCATAATGTAAATGATGCATTTCACTGCAGTTTTATTATTGATCTTTTCGTTGGTGTTATTTTTGGTGAACTTTACTATCAAATTTAGTTTATTGACAGTGTTTTTCCTTATATTCCCTTAATAAAAAAATGTTAACAACTTATTTTAATGTATAATATGTTATTTATTATTATGTAAAGTTTTTTTAAACTTTCCTAACTTAAGATAAAAATATAAGATAAAAAATATAAGATAACTTAAGATAAATAGCAGTAAAAATGTAAACAAAAAGTATAAATTAAAAAAAATTTGTAACGAACATATTGAAAAAAATTGTAACTAACATATTGAAAAATCTAAACTGGAGAATAACTGGCATCAATTACAAGCTTTTTAAATTAATAACCTTGCTTGTAAAAGACAACACTTTTTTCACATTACAAAAAATCATATTTGTCAATCAACTTAAATTGTTTATTTATTGTGCATGCTATGTTTTTTATCTGTACAGCGTAACACTTCTGAGCCTGATATAGCTCGTTTTTTTTTACTGAGATTTTTTAAACCTTTGGGAGTTTTAGAACCAATTGGAAATTAGCTGTGCCATCAGGCTGGCTAACACCCTGATATATATATATATATATATATATATATATATATATATATATATATATATATATATATATATATATATATATATATATATATATATATATATATATACACATACATACATATACATATATACACACACACACATATATACAATGTATATATAAATTATATAAATGCACCATTAGCTACAAACTAATAACATACTGAAACTGGGAGCTGCAGGGACTTTAGACATCATTTAAGGGCTTCGGGTTGGCCAGCTATTATTTAGAGAAAAAAGGACTTTTATCAAAATAATTTTTTTTTTCTTCAATTAATCTTTATTTTGTCTTCTTTTTTTGAAAAATTGAAATGCACATTTAAGTGAACAAAAAATATTAGGGAATTGTGTCCAATAGATATATTGTGTGTCCCAATATAGATACATAGTGTGTCTATATATATATATACATTGTGTCTACACACACACACACGCACGCACGCACGCACGCACGCACGCACGCACACACACACACACTGTGACTAAGGGTTTGGGGTTGGCCAGGTATTATTTATAGAAAAAAAAGACTTTCATTACAGCAAAATAAAAATAGTTTTTTTAAATTATTTTTATTGAAAAACATTTTAAATGTCTTTATAAAAAAATACTGAATGTTTTTATCCTATTCTTTGAAAAATAAAAACATTCAAAATATTTTTATCTTTTTACTGTAAAATATGCATGGAGTGTTGCTACATCGACTATCTTATAGCCTGCTGCTACAAGGGAGTGATGCTACATTGACTATATTATAGCCTGCTGCTACAAGGAAGTGCCACTATATTGGTAACAAATAGGTAAACATACAAATAGATAAACATGCAAGGAGTGCTACTACATAAACTGAGGGTTTGGTTAGGGCATACAGTCTATCAAATAAAAAAAAAAAACTTTTTTTGGTCTTTAATACGATTTAAAACAAGTTTTTTTTTAACTATTTGATAGACTGCCTGCCCAAACCAAATCCTCAGTTTATGTAGCAGCACTCCTTGCATGTTTACCTTTTTTCCAGTCAATGTAGCAGCACTTCTCACATATTTTACCTATTTTTCAGTTGATGTATGTAAACAGAAAAAAAATAAAAATAGTCTTTTATTTGTGCTTTTGTGGTTTTTTAAAAAACAATCAAATTTAATTACTTTCTTCAATTAAATTTAACGGCTTTGACATTATCTGTATGTAATTTTGTCTGGTTATATGTCAAAGAGTAGTTAAGAGCCGTTTTTTACCACAAGCAGTAAGTTTAAGACTAACTATAGGAATGAATATATATATATATATATATATATATATATATATATATATATATATATATATATATATATATATTATATATTATATATTATATATTATATATATATATATATATATATATATATATATATATATATATATATATATATATATATATATATATATATATATATATATAGAGAGAGAGAGAGAGAGAGAGAGAGAGAGAGAAAAAAGTAGCCAAGCAAAATAACAATATTCAAAAAATGAACGAATTTTTTTTTAAAAGAAAAAGTTTCTTATATTAAAGAGTACTAGAGGCCTTTCAGTATTTACCATTATTAGTACTATTGCAAATGTCATTATAATAATTTTGATATATGTAAAAAGTTATATAATAAAAATATTTATTTGCAGTGTTGTAACTATGAGTTAAAATTGATATGTTATTGTAAAAGGAAGTATTAGTTTTGAAGATGTTATATTTTTTTTTAATGAAAATCATAGGTCAACAAATTTTTTCATTTTTTAGTTTGATAAAAACAAAGAGCTGAAAGAATGGCTCCATAGTTTTTTGTGTGTATTTTCATGCAATCATATACATGATTGTCGAATCTATCTTTTGAATTGCCAGTTCAGTAACTGGAAATATGTCCATTTGTGCGGTTTCTTAAATTGTTTTTCCAGTAAATAGTCAAACTTACTGAATTATTATCTAAAATACTTATCAAAACATGATAAGCATTTTAGAGGATAAAAATATTTTTGCTATTACATGTAACTTTTAACTTCTTGTAAATATAACCGGCAGATTCTACATAGACTGTTTTTGCATTCGAATAGTCCCATTTGTTGGATAGATGGTAAAGAGTCAAATTTTGAGCACATTATTTGTCTCAGTAAGTTTGGTGGTTGTTTGTAGGCAACTACTGGTTGAATACATGAAAAAACTTTTTTTTATTTTTTCATTACCAGATAAACTAAGTAAAAGGTTAGCTTCTGTTTAATTTGGTTAGCTGTTTAAATTGCTATAGAAAGTAGTCACCAAAGGAAAAACTTCTTTCAGTTGTTTTATTGGCGCTGTTCCTTGTAACTTTGCATTATGAAATGCTTTTGCTCTTAATCAGGGCATTATGAAATGCTTTTGCTATTTAATCAACATTATATTAAGTATTTAATAATAAGTTAAAAAATATCTTATTTCTGGTGTTGTCAAACACAATAAAAAAACAAAAACAATATAAAATATATATATATATATATATATATATATATATATATATATATATATATATATATATATTATATTTCAGCAAAGCTTAAAAATCAATTTCAAAACTTTTAAAAGTGTTTTTAACAGGAATGTAGAGTCACAAAAAGGACTCCGGATTCGAAAGTCACAAAAAGATTACTTTATCCTAGTTTTTGGTATTCAGGAGCTCTGAAAATATAAATAAGTTTATGGACTACTAATAGGAAAAAAATTTAGACTTTTAGGTTAGAGGAACAATCATTTTTTGAACATGGAGTCCTTAGGTATAATTGCGGCAAGGACTCCGGGACTCCAGGACTTAAAAACAATAAGTTTCAAGTCATTAAATCTCATGAATTTTTTTCTTATAGCAGATCAAGTCAACAAACATGTTTAGAGCTTCTGGACACTACAGACTTGGAAAAAGTAGAGATATAAAGCTGGAGTTTTTTTTGGGACTCTGCATCCCTGGTTTTTAATACGCAAACTAACATTAAACTTCACTTTAAGGAAAATGAGAAAATTAAAAAAAAGCACGTTTTTGAAGAAAGCAATAATGTTTAAGCATGGTTTCTTTTAAAGTAATTGCAAATGCATTTATTAAGTAAAATTTTGCATGCATTTGTAATTGCAGGCAAAAACCATGCTAAACCATAATTTTTTTTTACAATAGCATACTTATTTATTTTACTTAAACATCCCTCAGAATAAGGAAAAATGCGGTCAGCAAAAAAATTTAACACAAAGGGTTACCATAAAACAAAGAAATGAGGTTGGCCATTTTTTGCAGACTTTAAACACTTTAAGGTCAGCAGTTAAGTTTCAGTTTAAGCCGACCTTAATTCAAAGGGCTGCTTAAAAGTAATGCTATTGAAGAAAGTAATTATGTTTTAGCATGGTTTCTTTTAAAGGCGTTTTCAAATTTAGTAACTAATTGTTTTTATTAATAATATGTGTTCTTTATAATAAGTATATGTTTTTTATAATAAATAAAAAACTATCAATCGCATAATTATTTGGAGAAAAATTGCCAAAGTAATGCATTTATTTTGAAAAATTTTAAGCAAACGCTAACGTTTGCATAAGTAAAAGTAGAGAAAATTCTAAAGATACAAATTAAATTTGTCAAAGTAGTTAGCAATCCCTTAAAAAACATTAGGTTTGTTATAAGTAATACTTTGTTTTGTAGATCCATTTAAAATAAAAATACAAAAAATACATTGTAAAAATAAAGATTTAAGTATACTTAGCTGAAAACTTTAACTTATTATAAAAATATTGAGGTAAACAAAATACCTTATAAATTTTTGCTTTAACCATATAACCCTCTATTAGCGTAGGTGTGTGGTCTAATACTTTATTTATGTAAAAAAGTGCTTTCTCTGTATCTTTTATATAATCATAATGCTGTGCAAGGTAAAATTCAGTCCATAGAAGAACAGTTGGATCTTGTAGTTCACTATCTAAAAATATTTTAATAACATTAAAAATAAACTTTATGATAATAATAAAAAATAATCAGAATAAAATAAAAACCTTTTGGATCAAATTTGTTACACTCAAGCAAATTTTTAGCAAAATTGTTAACCATATTTTCAATAATCAAAACCTAAACAATATTTGAAAAATTATTTTAAAAAATTAAAATGAAATATTGAAGAAATTAAAATGAAAATATGATTTTCTTTAAAATGTGTAAATGCCTACTTTTTCGGTGTTCTGGTAAAGATTTTGCAAATTTTTAAACAATGGAGGGATGCCTTTCTTAAGTGCATTTTGAAGATAATCAGATAACAATTCTTTAAAAAGATTTCCTGCAAAGTAATTTTTAAAACTTATTTCTTCATACAAAATGAAATATGTTAAAACATAATGCTTCAGGAAAATAAAAAATATAATAAATTACAACATAAAATGTCAAAATATAATACATTATTATAATATGGTTAATTAAACATTAACAAATGTTTTGCATACATCTAATTAACAACATTTTTTAACATTCATAAATAATAACTCTTTATACAATTACCTGATGTAAAATTTAATGGCAATCTTCTAGGTGTTTCACACCAAGGATAGCGCTTTTTATAATACAAATAAATGGCTAAGCGATCAGATTCTTCTACTATCAAAATACAAATATAACATGTATATATGAGTATAAAATGTGTGAAAAACTTTGAATCTCTCACCACACACAAACACACATCTATACAAAAAAAAAAAATCTATGCCAACTTCAATTCAGACTTCTTCAGACAGTGGTCAGAAAAAAGTCTGTGGTAATGAAATGAAAAAAAAGTTTAGAGAATTCTACATGTTGGCATAAAATAATAAAAGTAAAAACAAAATAATGTTGAATAAATGCTCTTTATACATAAATAGTGCCGCAACCTTATTCAATGTACTAAAACACAATTAGTTTGGCATTATCAGTCATGTTTTTAGCAAAGCTAAACCCACATTTATTGATGTTTGCATGCCTGCACATGCCTGTGGGTGTGTGTATATATATATATACACACTCAAACCTCTTTTTGTGCGGTAGATAGGGACCGCATAAAAGAAAACACATTAAAAAAAATAATGACGTATGTACATACATATTACACATTTTAATTGTTGAGATTGAAATTATTGTGCGTTCAAAAATTAAATTATATGAGATCGCACACAAAAAATTGCATAAAACAAAATGCACAAATAAAGTATTGCATAAAAAAGGACCGCATAAAAAGAGGTTTGAGTGTGTGTGTGTGTGTGTATATATATATATATATATATATATATATATATATATATATATATATATATATATATATATATATATATATATATATATATATATGTATATATATATATATATATATATATATATATATATATATATATATATATATATATATATATATATATATATATATACATATATTTATATACATATATTTATATATGAATCTCAAAACCATTGTAATTATAAAATTAAGTGTCACTTTTATTATTCTTGTTTAGAAAATTTAATAACCTATTAATACAGAATGCTAGAACAAAATAAACATAGGGTTGGTGGAACAGCATTTTTTCAAATTTTTGTGGCTGCTGCCTATTTATACGAATGTGAGGCCAATACAAAACTTTTGTATTCTACTTATGTGCCATCAAAACATTAGTAGATCTCACACAAAAAAAATTGCGTGATTCCATCAGAGCTAGTTAAAATTAGTACATCTCACACAAACAAAACATTTAAAATACATTTTAACATACAAAACAAAACTATTTTAAAAAAAATGCATTAAAATGAAGAATGCTATGAATGAAGAGCATGAAATGAAGAACACTAATTTTGATTTAATAAGTAAAGAAACTAATTATTATTCTTTATTTAATTATTGGAAAGTTTATCATAAGTTTCATTATAATTCAAACTGTCATAAAATTCAAGTGCTGAAGTAAAGTTTCTTGAAAGCCTAGAAATTCTTATATTTAGCTTTTCTAGTATAAGCTCAACAAAACTGACAACATTATTTCAAACAATATGTTCCAACAATATTTTACAGTAATATATTACAGTAGTTTTTTCCAGTATTGTTTCAACAGTTTGTTCTAATAATTTGTTCAGATCTATACACTTAAATTTCAGTATTAATTTGCATTATTTGTTCTAGTAATATTTCAGTAATCATCAGGTCAGTTTAGAATCGAGATTAAAATAATCACCCTGCTACTTGTACCAGGGGGGGGGGTACCGCCTCCCAAACTTTTTTCCTAGAATAACCCCCAGCTCGTAACATGTAATTTAGACTTATGAAAACCTTTAACATTATCATTAACAAAGACATGTCTAACATTCCATCTCTCATACATAAGTCTAATTGAACTCTCTTCATTAATTCATCAATTATTTAACATGTGCTTAAATGAATCTTGTTTTCTTGCCAGTTTTCTTGCTACTATTAGTCTTTAATAAATAAATTTCTAATATCTCATTTAGAGCCTAATAATTTTCTCTCTGACAAATAATACAGATTCTACTGCTAGCTTGTTAATATGTCAAGGGCTGTTATTTTTGATATATCAAAGAATTTTGATAAAATCTGGTATGCTGGTTAACTTCATAATTTTTCTTCATATGCTATTGATCGATAACACTCTCCTTTATTTCCAGTAATTTCTGGGGTACCACATTGGTCTTGTGTTGTTCTTCATCTCTTTACATAAATAGTATAACTTAATGCTCTTAGTTACTGTTTAATTATTATTGTTTTTCTGTTTTTTAATTCTGTAAAATAGACTTTTCTAGGGTGGCAGTTTACTATATTTGGTATTGCTTGATTTTACCTTTTTTTTAAACTGTTGTTATTTATTATTGGTTGCTTATTACATTTGCCTTTCCATCAAGGAAGCCTTATAGGTGATTTAAAAAATCAAGGTAAATCTTACCATCAGATCCAATACCATCATTAATGTGAAGGAAAATAGGCTTGATTTGGCAGCTGAACTAGCTTTGAAAGTTCAAGAAGTTCATAACATCACATTCCTCAATCAGAAATTAAACAAAATTATAGAGGTAGCTCAAAAAAACTTTTTTTAACTGCAGAACTAATGAAACGTTGATTAGAGCTTGCAAAAAGTATTGATAAAATTATTATCTATATAAGTATTGACAAAATGGATGTTACATGGATTGTTGATCAATGTATTGTGAAATTCACAAAACCAACTTGCGGTAGATAGGGACCTCAACCTACTAAAAAATTAGGAATGGGAAACAATTTTGTAATTCAGCAGGATAATGATTTAAAACATACCGCTAAAAAAACAAAGCTATACTTTGATAAAAATAACTTCTATGTTTTAGAATGGTCATCTCAAAGTCCGGACTTGAATTCTATTGAAAATTTGTGGTATATTTTAGACAGAAAAATTTGCGACAGAGCATTTAGATGCAAAGATTTGGTCAACTCAATGCCAAATTGTCTAGCTGAGGCTTTCAAGGCTAAAGGAGGCCCCACTTGAAACTAATTTTCATGAAATTTGATCAATTTGACATTATTTTTAAAATGTACAATCACTTTTTTTGCCGTACTCTTTTAACTAAATTTCTAAATTTTAATTGTACATAAGAAAATTTTGATTTTTTTTTTTTCAATTTTTTTCGTTGATATTTTGTTATTGATATTCTAATGTATATTTTAGATTTTTGTTAAAACTTTATGTATATTTTTAAATGTATATTTAACAATTTTTGTTAAACTTTCCCTGTTTAGTACAAAATTTTTGGTCACAAACATAAAAGATGTGATTTTTTTTTTAAAGTTTTTCAAAGGAAGATGTGCGATCACACGCAATTATATGACCACACAAAAAAATACTTTGTTTTGATGATTTGACCACGGCGCTTGACATGTTTACAAAATTTAAAAAAAGGGCCAAAAAAAAATTTACTTTAAGTTATCTGAAAAAAAACTTTAAAAAACAAAAGAGAAACTTAACAAAAGAGAAAATAAAAAAAAACTTAACTAAAGCAAAAACACGAAATATATATACATCCCAACTAAAACAAAACTCAACAAACTAAAATGCTTAGTTAAATCATGTTTTTAATTACATTCGGAATAATTTTTTATCTTTATTAATGTTTAGAACATTAAAAACATTAATAAACAAAGAACAATTTACTTTTAATGATTATATAAAATATACTCACACTTGATTTAAATTAGTCTTTTTTTTACTAATTTATAAATATCAGTTTCTATGTAAATGTTAACTAGTAAATAATTACGCATTAAAAAACTATTTCATTTTTTGATTTAACATTGGTACATTTTTTTTTTTTTTTTTAAACTTATTTCAAAAGATTAACATTTATCATAAAACATACATAATTATATAAATAAAAAAAATTTTATTTATACTTATTATAGAAATTCATTAGAAGTGTCTTGATACTTCATTAAAAAGTGTTTCGATAAAAGCATTACAAATTGAACTTATTTAATTGTAATGGCTTTGTGAAATATTTATCTTATTTTTTCAATGAAACTTTGTTTATCTTTTTAAATGCATTAACTTCAATTATTTTTATATTAAAATTTGTTAAAGAGACTTTCGTTGTCGTAGAAAGTCATCATTCATAAAAACAAAATAGTTTTTTATTTTTTAATAACATTTATTATAAAAAATGCATACTTAAACAATTTATTTTAATATAAATTTAAAAAAAATATATACAACTGTCAATTATTATTTAAAAAAAATCATTAACAGTAAATTGTTACTTTATTTAAAAAGCATTAAAAAAAATGTTTGTTAAGAAATTTTGATGTAATTTATTTCAACCTAAGGTATAATTCAGAATAATTCTCATTCAGCGCGTTTTCAAAATGTTTTTTGAAAAAGCCGTAGTCAAATCGTCAAAGCAAAATATGATTATGGTCATATAATGACATGGGATCGCACGTCTTCCTGTGAAAGACTGGTGTACGATTATTTTTTTTGCATACTGTATGTATACATTCACACAAACAAACATCTTGTGTACTTAGCTTTGCGTGAAATATTGATATTTTACTAATATAATATTTTATACTATAGCCTTATGCTGGGGCAGTACTTCTGTACATATATCCAGTGAGCAGGTAAAATCTAGATATAAAAAACATTTTTTATGGAAATTTTTATTTTTTATGATTCATTGCTTTTTTTCATATATGTTTTTATAACTGTCTGGATTAAAACCAATAATAGACTTTTTTTTTCTATTAGCAACACATTTTATAATTAAACGAGAGTGACATTTTTAAGGATGGGAATTATAAAAAATACAAACTAGCTTATACAATTTTGAATAAAAAAATGCTTATTCAAACAATTTTAATCTTTTAATAAAGACTTTTTTTTTTTAAACCAATAGAAAAACTTACAACTTTTCTGTTTAAGTGCAGAAGTACACTTCTCAATTGCTTCATAATACATATGATTTTCCGGATTACGCTTCAAAAGATTTCGATATATCTTTTCTGCTACACTAAAATTTCCTAATTGCATGTGCTGAGACGCTAAAAGTAAGAAAAGTTTAAAATAAAATTTTAAACAATCAAATTCTTTTCATTCAGAACATAAAGGTTTGAAGTTGGCCAGTTATATTAAAAACAGGTATGTACTAGTATGCTAACAGGTATGCTAACATTAAAATGCAGACAAGCAAGATCCTAAAGCTATGGTAAACACAGCTAGTAAAGAAACAACTATTTAACTAAAAGAGTTAAAATAAAATCTAAAGGAAAAACTTCTAAATTTAGTCAGGGCAAATAGAAGAAAAAACTTTTAAATCATGACTGAAATGATTATTTTAAATCTTTTTAAAAAACAATATTTTCAAAAAATATTTCTGAAAAATTCGTAAGAAACTATTATACAATATTAGAAAAAACAAGTTTACCTTTGATTTCAGAAACTTTCAATTTATCAGTAATAAGATTTTCGTATTTTTCTAAATGTTGCAAACTTTCTTTAATCTTGCCTTGTTCACAAAGAACCATATTTTGATAAAGTAGCATCTCACTGTGTTCAAAATCAACCTTATTCTAAAATAACAAAACAAAAAAGGATTTTTATAGATTATTGCTTATATAGATTTTTGATCTTACTTTGATTTTGATATATATATATACTTGTCAATTCACCTCCTCAAGGCTGAGAAGGCAACTACAGACAAGGAGGCTACTTATTTGTGGTATAACTCTCTCTTAACTCTATAACTCCAAAACATGAACAAGGCCGCATGCGTGGAGAAACGAGTTGATATATATATATATATATATATATATATATATATATATATATATATATATATATATATATATATATATATATATATATATTTGCATACTTATTTAAATCATCCTTTTTAAATTGCAAAATACATTAGAACAGTGCTGATCAAAATTAAACACTGGCATTACTGCAATTCGATTAACTTTGGTAACGCAGTAAATTTCTACATTTATATAAGAAATCAAGGGTGCTTAGTCACAAATGCCATATTTATCTAGATGATCGCGAAGATCAAGACAAAAGGAAGTTTAAATAGAAAATAAACAGTAAAAATATATATATTTATATTTTAATATGAGTTTTAATAAGGAGATTTTTGTAATTTTTATAAAAGATTAAGATTTTTAGCTTTTTGTTAAACACCATATTATATACACACATATTATAAACACATTCATATAATAAAAACATACTGAATTTTCTGGTATTATAGTTTTACGGAAATCTTCCATTACAGAAAAAGCCATATCATAGTCGCCAAGTAAATAATATGAGATTGAATAACCTATCCAAGATTGACGTTGAGCTGGACGAATCTTTAAAAGTTGGTATCGTGTATCCTAAAAATAAAAACAAAATTTTTTGATTATATATTAATATATAGAACTCTTTATAGATATATAGAACTCTTTATAGAAATATAGAACTCTTTATAGCATTTAAAAATTTTTTCTGAACTCATTTTTCATATAATTTCCATGCCTCTCTGTGCAATTATGAATAATTCTTTTTAAAATGAATTTTTCTGATGTCTTCAGAGTCGCCAAAGTTATTCTACTCCATTAAAAGTGTTTTTTTTTTATTTAATTAAAAAAAATTATTATTTAATTTCTCTTTTTTCCAATATAAGCAAAACTTTTGAAAAATGCTATTCACAATAGACTATATAACTTAGAAATGTCAATCTATATACAAACACCAGTATAAGTTTTGTAAAAATCATTCTACAATACATAAACTTATTGAAACTATTGAGGCTGTTAAAAAAGAAAAAATGTAGTTCAACAAAGGCAAAATAAATTTGTCAACATTGATCTATATTTGACACTGACCACTATATTCCCAGTATAATGAAATAATATAGTATCAAAGTAAATGTTTTTTATTGCATCTATACAATAGATTTTGTTTCAATCAATGATACCAAATCTACTTAAGTAAAATTTGTCAGGCCCACTAACTTTTAGTTAGTGGGTAGGTATTTGCTGTTGATAACTCGAGTTACTTTGCTGATGACACCAACTTACTAATAGCAAATTAAAAATAATAAAAAATAACTAACTGTTAAACAAAAAAACAAAACCTAAATCATGATCATTGCAAATTTGTTCAGTGGTTTTGATCTTATAAATTTGTTCTCAACACTAGCAAAACTGAAGATATTATCTTCAAATCAACTCAAACTAGAATCTATAAATGTCTAAATTTTAGACTTATATTTATTTTCAGTCAATATATTTAGACTTAGCAGTCAATATATTTATATTTACAGTCAATATATATTTTTTAATATATTTATTATAAAATTATTATAAAAATTCTGAAGAATTCCGATAAAAGTTTGGCTAGAGCAAAGAAAACCTTAAAAATAAATTCTAACATAAATCTTATCTTAAGATTTTTAGTATTGAAGTATTTAAATTTTTAGCTCGCTCATTTTTTATTTGCCTCATCTACACAAAAACCTACCATACATTTTAATAGAGTTATCATCAGATATAAGGAATACTTCAGAACTAACCGTATTTAAAATCAAGGAATAGTATTTATTTTATACAATAAACTAATGTTACTGCTTTCAAACTTATTTTTATAATTTTTAAACTTTTTGTGATTTTTTTATGAATTATATTTAATCTTTTAAATACTATTTTAAACAAAGTTTAAATAATGCTGATAAAAATAATACCGAAAAAATAACTGAATAAATTGCTAATTATGTAATAAACTTTAAAATCTACTTTTTTTTCTCAAAAAATAAAAAATAAATGCATGTATGCATAGGGTTTTTCAGATTTGAGTACCAGGACTCAGCGAGCCCATGGGTAAATATCTGGATCAATACTCGATCTATAACTCGGAAATCTCAAAATGGCCCATATAGAGTTTACACTAGTTTTAATTATATAAGCCCAGTTCAAAGCATATTAGGTAAGTTTTATTAGTTTAATGTTTCATATATTTATTGTGCCCCTAGGATGTTGGATCAGTAAGAAGAAATTTTTGTATTTTATAAAGCTTCAACATCAAATAAGAACTCATCAAATTTAGTGTCGAATTATTTTTTACGAGGGACAAAGAATCAACTAGTGAAGTGCATACAGTGTAACCAGATTTTAAAGATATTGGGTAGATATATGACACCAATGCATACCCATTAGTGAGCAAAACACAACAAGGTATTAAACAAATGAAAAATTGATAATGATTTGAGTGTTGCTTGTTCGAGCGCTGTTAATTTAAATAGAATAAACAAAACTTTAAAAGATTTTTATAATAAAAAAGTTTTTCTGCAGTAATATCTAGAATAGTTGTCTCAGACAGATTTTTGCGTTTTTTCTACTTCAGACAATTTAAGAAAATGTTTAAGTATGCGAGAAGTTGATGTTCCTAAATCACCTACCAGTATACAGATTGATGTAATGAACTTCAGCAAAAAAACTTGCCAGTCAATAATTGCCAAAATAATTTCCCAAAAAAAGAAGATGGCATTTTTCAGTCTCACACTTGACAAGTGGATTTTTTCTTGGAACCAGCATTTTATGAATATTAACGTACATGGATAAGGAGGTGATGTTTAGAATTTGGGACTTTCTCGTATTAATGGCTGATTATGTCTGAGGGCTTTGTAAAGTTGTTGGAAAAGAAGCTCTTTTTTATTTATTTATTTTTTATTATTCTGAATCACACCCAACAAGGCTGCAAACAACCAGTATTAAGTTGAGAGTTACTAGAAAAAAAAGAAAAAGTTATGGAGCAAGAAAACGGTTGACAGAAGACTTGAAAAGTTGTAGGTTGTACGAGTTAGGAAAACATGAAGGTGGGAGAGAGTTCCAAAGAGTTAAAGTGCAGGGAAATAAACTAGACAAAAGAAAGTTTTTAGAGCATGCAGGGACAAATACAGTAAACGAATGAGACTTTGCTGAATGACAAGTCAAATGAGAATTACTTTTAGTTGATGGAACTAGAGATGATAGCTCCTTAGAGCAACGACCATGATAATATTTGTAGAAAAGAAAAAAGATGCAACTTTAGGACAATGGGAAAGAGACTCAAGCTAAGCAGTATAGCGGGTCCAATTATGTTACCGATGCGTTTTTGGACCTTGTCTAGAAGAGAAAGAGCACCATTAGAAGAACCAGCCAATATGACAACAGTATTTCATACAGGGAAGAATAAGAGGTTTGTAGAGGTAGAGAATGGAATCAGGAGAAAGAAAATGACAAGCATGGTAAAGAGAAGCAACCTTAGCAGATGCTAATTTAGCAATCGATTGTATATATGGTTTCCACAAAAGGTCAGTAGTAAACGATAATCCAAGAAGACGTAAAGAGGACTTAGTGAGAGGGTTGCCATTGATTAATATAGGAGTCTCAACAGTATTACAATAGTTATTTGCAGTAAATAACTGTGTTTTGTTGGAGTTAAAATTTATAAGCCACTGTGAGCCCCAATCTGTTACAGAAGTGAGATCAGATTCAAGATCAGCTGTCTGTTCTAAGTGATCAAAAAGAGAAGTCTTTTTGTCAAGATAGGAAAAATTGAGTCATCAACAAAAAGAGCTACTTTGGATGTTAGGTTGTTTGGAAGATTGTTAATGTAGATAAGAAACAAAACAGGGTAGAACCTTGATACCCCAGTAACTTCTGGTACCCCAGAAGTTACTGGAAATGAAGAAGACTTTATAAAAGAAACAATTTAATTATCTCAAAAACTTTCCTAGATACACCATATGAAACAAGCTTATGAAGAAGACTAACATGCTAAACTTTGTTGAAAGCTTTAGATATGTCAAGAGCAAAACCTCCAGCCTCTTCACCTCAATCTAATGCACGACAAAATCTTTCAGTCACAACAGTTAGCAAGTCTGCCATAGAGAAAGAGGATCGAAAACCGTATCGATTAACTATATTAATTTACTTAATATACTCAAAGACTTGCTTAAGTTAGCCATACAAATGTTTCTATTTATATCTTATATGTTGTTAACACAATATAAGCTTATAACTAAAAATTATTTTAACAAGAAATGTCGAATATGAAAAATGCGATACTATATTTTTATATTTAAATTTTATGTAAAGCGATACCAAGATTAAACATTTTCTATAAATACTCAAGTTGTTTTGAAGAATTTTTTTAAAAAGAAATCTATTTGAACAAAAAAAATTTTTTAAAAAAAAAGTATTCTAAAATTCTCATTCAAGTATTTTTGTGATTAAAATTTGAAATTAAAAAAAAAAAATTAAAATAGGAAAATTTTTTAAAATTTTAATGTTTAATAATTATAAATTTAATTGCAGCGGCGTCTGTAATATGGGCATAGCCAGTGGGCATAGCGAGGGTCATTCCTGAATGTCTAAATCTAGCTACAGTAACAATATCAGACTTAGAACATAGTGCAAGTGAGAAAGAAAATTTTATTTAAATTGTAAACATTTTGAATAGTAAATTTTTTGTTTTGTTTCTTGAAAATAGTTTTTTAAGTAGAAACATTCTACTGCAAAAATTAAACCAGCGTTAATTGCAAACATTAAACCAAAAATTAAACTACAAAAAATTTAAATGAAAAAAAATTAAATTATTTTACTTCTGTTCAAGGATATTTTTTTTCCAAAAAAATAATTTAAGCATATACTTAAACTTAACAAAATATAAATCAATTTATTAAACCAAATTTTTTCTCACTTTTTGTTACAAAACAATTTAATATAATTATTAACTTATAAAAATTTAATAAAATTATTAACTTGAAAACCATTTGAATGAAAAAATTATTTATACTAAAATTTTTATTAGTACATTAATTATACTTAATGTACTAATAAAAATTTACTAGATTTTTAATAGTAATAGCAATAAATTATAAAAAACGTGGTATGTTTTTTTGCTCTGACCTTACTCATTTAGTCTACATATATGCATGCTTATGCATTTTTTTTAAATGTTTCTATTTATTTAATTTGTTTTATTTAAAACACGTTTTGTGTTATTAATGTTGTAGTAAAAACTTAACTTTATAAAACAGCAACACAAACAGTGTCACGTGTTGATAAACTTTAAACTTTGCTGTTTGTTTAATTCTTGTTTTACAGCTTTTTACAATAACAATTCAATACTCTTTAAAAATAACACATGTTTTAATCGTCAGCATGAACGTATTAAATTGTTTTTCTACAGCTAATTAAAGTGAAATATTGTTATATTTGTGTTTTTAAAAATAACACGTTTTATCGTCAGCATAAACGTATTAAATAGTTTTTCTACAGCTAATTAAAGTGAAATATTATTTGTGTTTTTACTTTTACTTTTTTTAAAAATTTTTTAAGTATTAATTACTAAAAGTTTTTTTAAAAAGTACTTAAATTTTTAAGTATTGTATTAATTACTAAAAGTAATATCGTAGTAGTATTAAATACTTGCTCATTAAATCATAACTTGCTCATTACATTATAACTGCAACTTAAACTTTAAACTATAACTTAAGCTGTGAACTATAATAGTAAACTATGCTTATACTTTAAACTCCACCAACAAGAAAATTAAAAGATAGTCTTTAAATATGAGAGAAAAAAAGGTCTTTAAATTTTTATTTGGACGGCTCCCAAATACAGTCGACGCTATCGAAAACGGTCTAGAATAACCCCTGGAGATATTATGTCAAAAAAATAACAACTATGAACTTATGTTGAAAAAATACAATTTTGTATTAATGCAACCCCTCCCCCTCCAACTGCAGAGTGGCACCAGGAATGCGATAAAGTGAATTTTTTTTTTTTTTTGCGATTAGATTTTTTTGCCTTAATTCGAGCCCTGCATATATTCAAAATGTACTTTATCTTATAAATTCACGAAATTTTTCATAAAACAAGCATTTTTTTTTCTTACTTTTTTAATATTTTATTAAAGTTTAAAGTTTCTAAAACTTTTTATTTATGAATTGAAGAGTGGATTAAAATTTCCATTTTAGAAAAAAAGTCAAACAATTTTACTGGGACATTTTTTTGGACCATTTCCAATCAATTTTAAGTTGCCCGAATTATTAATAATAAATTTTTAAATAGTCCCATTATGCCAAAGAATTCAAAAGTGTGGGACTATTTCACCCAATGAACCAATTTAAAAAGTGGTAAATGCAATAAGTATTCATGATAATATCAAACAAAGATGGAAATACTTGATGATTAAACATTTAAAAGTTAAACATGGAATTTCTTTACCAACACAGGAAGAAATAAGAGAAAATTCCACCGCCAAATAATTTAAAACTATCGAAACTTACATTTCCTTCTCAAGAAAGCCTTTATAAGAAATTGTTGCTAAAATAGCCAGCAACGGTGCAAGTGTAATAATAAAATTTGGAAAGGAATTTTCTAGTCATTATAATTTATGTTTGAATCACACTATACATTTAACTGTTTGTGATGTACTATATAAAAAGAAAAATATCGTCATGCAAGATGAAGATGACCATGGTCAAGATAGTAATGATGATGATCAAGATGAAAATTATTATTCTGACGAGAGCGACGAAGAGAGATGATATTGAAGAATATAGACAAGTTGAATTAACAACTTTAGACAACATAGAAGAAAAATAAAACATGTTTGTATACTTATTAAATTTTTTAAAAGTTCTGTACAAAATAATATGTAGCAAGAAAAGATCAAAATAGAAATAAACTTCAGCTAGTGTTACAAGGAAATGTACTTCAGCTAGTGTTACAAGGAAATAAACTTCAGCTAGTGTTACAAGGAAATAAACTTCAGCTAGTGTTACAAGGAAATGTACTTCAGCTAGTGTTACAAGGAAATAAACTTCAGCTAGTGTTACAAGGAAATAAACTTCAGCTAGTGTTACAAGGAAATAAACTTCAGCTAGTGTTACAAGGAAATAAACTTCAGCTAGTGTTACAAGGAAATAAACTTCAGCTAGTGTTACAAGGAAATAAACTTCAGCTAGTGTTACAAGGAAATAAACTTCAGCTAGTGTTACAAGGAAATGTACTTCAGCTAGTGTTACAAGGAAATGTACTTCAGCTAGTGTTACAAGGAAATAAACTTCAGCTAGTGTTACAAGGAAATAAACTTCAGCTAGTGTTACAAGGAAATAAACTTCAGCTAGTGTTACAAGGAAATAAACTTCAGCTAGTGTTACAAGGAAATAAACTTCAGCTAGTGTTACAAGGAAATAAACTTCAGCTAGTGTTACAAGGAAATAAACTTCAGCTAGTGTTACAAGGAAATAAACTTCAGCTAGTGTTACAAGGAAATAAACTTCAGCTAGTGTTACAAGGAAATAAACTTCAGCTAGTGTTACAAGGAAATAAACTTCAGCTAGTGTTACAAGGAAATAAACTTCAGCTAGTGTTACAAGGAAATAAACTTCAGCTAGTGTTACAAGGAAATAAACTTCAGCTAGTGTTACAAGGAAATAAACTTCAGCTAGTGTTACAAGGAAATAAACTTCAGCTAGTGTTACAAGGAAATAAACTTCAGCTAGTGTTACAAGGAAATAAACTTCAGCTAGTGTTACAAGGAAATAAACTTCAGCTAGTGTTACAAGGAAATAAACTTCAGCTAGTGTTACAAGGAAATAAACTTCAGCTAGTGTTACAAGGAAATAAACTTCAGCTAGTGTTACAAGGAAATAAACTTCAGCTAGTGTTACAAGGAAATGTACTTCAGCTAGTGTTACAAGGAAATGTACTTCAGCTAGTGTTACAAGGAAATGTACTTCAGCTAGTGTTACAAGGAAATAAACTTCAGCTAGTGTTACAAGGAAATAAACTTCAGCTAGTGTTACAAGGAAATAAACTTCAGCTAGTGTTACAAGGAAATAAACTTCAGCTAGTGTTACAAGGAAATAAACTTCAGCTAGTGTTACAAGGAAATAAACTTCAGCTAGTGTTACAAGGAAATAAACTTCAGCTAGTGTTACAAGGAAATGTACTTCAGCTAGTGTTACAAGGAAATGTACTTCAGCTAGTGTTACAAGGAAATAAACTTCAGCTAGTGTTACAAGGAAATAAACTTCAGCTAGTGTTACAAGGAAATAAACTTCAGCTAGTGTTACAAGGAAATAAACTTCAGCTAGTGTTACAAGGAAATAAACTTCAGCTAGTGTTACAAGGAAATAAACTTCAGCTAGTGTTACAAGGAAATAAACTTCAGCTAGTGTTACAAGGAAATAAACTTCAGCTAGTGTTACAAGGAAATAAACTTCAGCTAGTGTTACAAGGAAATAAACTTCAGCTAGTGTTACAAGGAAATAAACTTCAGCTAGTGTTACAAGGAAATAAACTTCAGCTAGTGTTACAAGGAAATAAACTTCAGCTAGTGTTACAAGGAAATAAACTTCAGCTAGTGTTACAAGGAAATAAACTTCAGCTAGTGTTACAAGGAAATAAACTTCAGCTAGTGTTACAAGGAAATAAACTTCAGCTAGTGTTACAAGGAAATAAACTTCAGCTAGTGTTACAAGGAAATAAACTTCAGCTAGTGTTACAAGGAAATAAACTTCAGCTAGTGTTACAAGGAAATGTACTTCAGCTAGTGTTACAAGGAAATGTACTTCAGCTAGTGTTACAAGGAAATGTACTTCAGCTAGTGTTACAAGGAAATAAACTTCAGCTAGTGTTACAAGGAAATAAACTTCAGCTAGTGTTACAAGGAAATAAACTTCAGCTAGTGTTACAAGGAAATAAACTTCAGCTAGTGTTACAAGGAAATAAACTTCAGCTAGTGTTACAAGGAAATAAACTTCAGCTAGTGTTACAAGGAAATAAACTTCAGCTAGTGTTACAAGGAAATAAACTTCAGCTAGTGTTACAAGGAAATAAACTTCAGCTAGTGTTACAAGGAAATAAACTTCAGCTAGTGTTACAAGGAAATAAACTTCAGCTAGTGTTACAAGGAAATAAACTTCAGCTAGTGTTACAAGGAAATAAACTTCAGCTAGTGTTACAAGGAAATAAACTTCAGCTAGTGTTACAAGGAAATGTACTTCAGCTAGTGTTACAAGGAAATGTACTTCAGCTAGTGTTACAAGGAAATGTACTTCAGCTAGTGTTACAAGGAAATAAACTTCAGCTAGTGTTACAAGGAAATAAACTTCAGCTAGTGTTACAAGGAAATAAACTTCAGCTAGTGTTACAAGGAAATAAACTTCAGCTAGTGTTACAAGGAAATAAACTTCAGCTAGTGTTACAAGGAAATAAACTTCAGCTAGTGTTACAAGGAAATAAACTTCAGCTAGTGTTACAAGGAAATAAACTTCAGCTAGTGTTACAAGGAAATAAACTTCAGCTAGTGTTACAAGGAAATAAACTTCAGCTAGTGTTACAAGGAAATAAACTTCAGCTAGTGTTACAAGGAAATAAACTTCAGCTAGTGTTACAAGGAAATAAACTTCAGCTAGTGTTACAAGGAAATAAACTTCAGCTAGTGTTACAAGGAAATGTACTTCAGCTAGTGTTACAAGGAAATGTACTTCAGCTAGTGTTACAAGGAAATGTACTTCAGCTAGTGTTACAAGGAAATAAACTTCAGCTAGTGTTACAAGGAAATAAACTTCAGCTAGTGTTACAAGGAAATAAACTTCAGCTAGTGTTACAAGGAAATAAACTTCAGCTAGTGTTACAAGGAAATAAACTTCAGCTAGTGTTACAAGGAAATAAACTTCAGCTAGTGTTACAAGGAAATAAACTTCAGCTAGTGTTACAAGGAAATAAACTTCAGCTAGTGTTACAAGGAAATAAACTTCAGCTAGTGTTACAAGGAAATAAACTTCAGCTAGTGTTACAAGGAAATAAACTTCAGCTAGTGTTACAAGGAAATAAACTTCAGCTAGTGTTACAAGGAAATAAACTTCAGCTAGTGTTACAAGGAAATAAACTTCAGCTAGTGTTACAAGGAAATAAACTTCAGCTAGTGTTACAAGGAAATAAACTTCAGCTAGTGTTACAAGGAAATAAACTTCAGCTAGTGTTACAAGGATATAAACTTCAGCTAGTGTTACAAGGAAATAAACTTCAGCTAGTGTTACAAGGAAATAAACTTCAGCTAGTGTTACAAGGAAATAAACTTCAGCTAGTGTTACAAGGAAATAAACTTCAGCTAGTGTTACAAGGAAATAAACTTCAGCTAGTGTTACAAGGAAATAAACTTCAGCTAGTGTTACAAGGAAATAAACTTCAGCTAGTGTTACAAGGATATAAACTTCAGCTAGTGTTACAAGGAAATAAACTTCAGCTAGTGTTACAAGGAAATAAACTTCAGCTAGTGTTACAAGGAAATAAACTTCAGCTAGTGTTACAAGGAAATAAACTTCAGCTAGTGTTACAAGGAAATAAACTTCAGCTAGTGTTACAAGGAAATAAACTTCAGCTAGTGTTACAAGGATATAAACTTCAGCTAGTGTTACAAGGAAATAAACTTCAGCTAGTGTTACAAGGAAATAAACTTCAGCTAGTGTTACAAGGAAATAAACTTCAGCTAGTGTTACAAGGAAATAAACTTCAGCTAGTGTTACAAGGAAATGTACTTCAGCTAGTGTTACAAGGAAATGTACTTCAGCTAGTGTTACAAGGAAATGTACTTCAGCTAGTGTTACAAGGAAATAAACTTCAGCTAGTGTTACAAGGAAATAAACTTCAGCTAGTGTTACAAGGAAATAAACTTCAGCTAGTGTTACAAGGAAATAAACTTCAGCTAGTGTTACAAGGAAATAAACTTCAGCTAGTGTTACAAGGAAATAAACTTCAGCTAGTGTTACAAGGAAATAAACTTCAGCTAGTGTTACAAGGAAATAAACTTCAGCTAGTGTTACAAGGAAATAAACTTCAGCTAGTGTTACAAGGATATAAACTTCAGCTAGTGTTACAAGGAAATAAACTTCAGCTAGTGTTACAAGGAAATAAACTTCAGCTAGTGTTACAAGGAAATAAACTTCAGCTAGTGATACAAGGAAATAAACTTCAGCTAGTGTTACAAGGAAATAAACTTCAGCTAGTGTTACAAGGAAATAAACTTCAGCTAGTGTTACAAGGAAATAAACTTCAGCTAGTGTTACAAGGAAATAAACTTCAGCTAGTGTTACAAGGAAATAAACTTCAGCTAGTGTTACAAGGAAATAAACTTCAGCTAGTGTTACAAGGAAATAAACTTCAGCTAGTGTTACAAGGATATAAACTTCAGCTAGTGTTACAAGGAAATAAACTTCAGCTAGTGTTACAAGGAAATAAACTTCAGCTAGTGTTACAAGGAAATAAACTTCAGCTAGTGTTACAAGGAAATAAACTTCAGCTAGTGTTACAAGGAAATAAACTTCAGCTAGTGTTACAAGGAAATAAACTTCAGCTAGTGTTACAAGGATATAAACTTCAGCTAGTGTTACAAGGAAATAAACTTCAGCTAGTGTTACAAGGAAATAAACTTCAGCTAGTGTTACAAGGAAATAAACTTCAGCTAGTGTTACAAGGAAATAAACTTCAGCTAGTGTTACAAGGAAATAAACTTCAGCTAGTGTTACAAGGAAATAAACTTCAGCTAGTGTTACAAGGAAATAAACTTCAGCTAGTGTTACAAGGAAATAAACTTCAGCTAGTGTTACAAGGAAATAAACTTCAGCTAGTGTTACAAGGAAATGTACTTCAGCTAGTGTTAGTCGTAAGAACTTGTTAGAACTTATTGCTTCAAAATGATATATAGATTTTTAAAATTTTTTGATATCATTAAAGAAGCTCTTCAAGATATTTAAAGTCTACATTTAATAGAAAATATTAATACTGAATTACTACATGAATTGAACATTATGTTAAAGCCTATTAAATTAATTGTTGAAGCTCTTAGCAGAGACGATGCTAGTCTTGCAACAGCCCGATTATGTTGTAAGATTAGCATCGATTATGTTGAAAAAGTAAATTGCAATTGATTATATTCAAAAATTAAAAAAATATGGTAATTTAAGTAGAAATCTATTAATAACAATAAACATTTGAATAAATAAAAAAGCAAAAACTAGAAGAGCTGATTCTCTTGTAAATAATACTCTTCAAAGAAAAATATACAACAGATCTAATGAAAAGATTATTTGATAGGGATGAAAAACAGCAAAACACACATTATGAACAGGAACATTCAACTGAAAGTAACGAAAATACTACAGGAAATGCACAAGCATTAATACTGGAAGTGTTAATGCTTGTGCGTTTCCTGTAGAACTACATTAAATAATAGAAAGTTCAAAATGTACAATTTTGCCAAGTTGCGAAAATAAATATGCTGATTTTATAAAATAATTTTTATTGTTTTCAAAAACTAAAAAAAGAAATATATATTTATAAAATTGTATCAAGTGTTAATGATGATAAAACCAACATCAACAAATTCCGAACAAAAATTCCTGTAGCATCTAACTTCTGTACAAGAACTTTTTTTACATTAGTTTTTTTAAAGTTTTATTTAAACGAAAAAATTAAAAAATTAAAAGTAAAAAATAATTGCTCTAGTGTGTATTAAACACTTATAAGTATTTTATTTAGTTGAGTTTAGTTTTGCATTATTTTTTAAAATTATTTTTTGAGTACATTTACATGGATTTTATTATAAATTATAAATTATGTTTGTAAACACTAACCCAATATTCTTAAAAAGTAATGTCAAGTTTATTTGGTAGTTTAACACCATAAAAAAAGTAAAGAATAATATATTTATATAAGGTGTTGAAGCCAGCTAAAAATCGATTTATTTACCATAACATTTACCGAATCCCTTGTTTTTAATCAGTGTGAACATGAAAAATTCTTTCCTGCTATTGTTAAAATTCTGAGAAAAAAGACAGATTAGACAGATTAGAATCGTAGGCTAGACTTGGATTGTCTAGTCCAAAATGATTGGGTATTTCCGAATTTAAATTATAACTTCAAACATCAAAACAAATACAATAAAAATGATAAAAATGCTTAACTAAATTTGAATAAAGATTAGTTTACATATAATGATTGCCATGTTGTCTCAACATGTTATTCCTTTACACTTTTTAAAACTTACCCTAAAACCTTCACTATCACGCATTTGCACCTGCAACAATGAAAGATCGCGTAAAATTTGAATGTTATCCTAAAGAAACAGATCATTATTTAAGCTATAATGGTGCTTGTATACAATTAAGAAGTAATAAGTTATAAAAAGTAATTTTGAAAAAACATAAAAGTAAACAAATATAGCAATTCTCTGTGTAGTTAAGCTGATTTTTAAATATTACAATGTCTCTATATTTTGTTGACCTCGACATATTTTGATTAAATGATCAGGTCTGTCAATTATGAAATGACAAAAAAAAAAAAAAAATTGAAATGATAAATGTTTTTAAACTTTGATAAAAGTTTTTTTATATGATAGTTTAGTTTTTGATATGATTTTAAATATGTTTTTAAATTTTGCTATAACATAAAATAAAAATGTTTGTAGAGAAAAAACCCAGACTGAAGATTCGTTTTTTTTTTTTTTTTTAAAGCTCCTCAAAATCACGATTGCTTGTCTAAATTTGAATAAGGTTTTAAATATATAATTTAAGGTGAAATAAAGTTTTGAAAATTATATAAAACAGAGAAAAATTTCTTTATACATTATAAAAACCTGATGCAAAAAAAAATCAAAACAACTAAAGCTCATTTTTAGACATAATACTCTGACAAAATAACACTAACTTTAAATAAAAGAATTCAAATAATTTAAAAATTGCGTCAATTACACCGAGTCATGGCATTGTTGAAAAATGCTTTTAAAAACATTTTGTAAAAAATCTTGATTTTAGAAAATTTTTATAATAAACCTGTTTATACTGATTATAATTATTCACAAACCGTGATTGTTGGCATTAATAAAAAAAATTTGTTACATTAAACAAAATTTTACCTTGTCCCATTTTAATGCATTTCTGTAACATTTAATTGCTTCATCATACTTATGATCAGCTCGTTGTAAAAGTCCATAAACATGCCAACACACATGACTACGAAGATCATTTTTGAGACCTCTTTTAACGTATTCATAAGATTCATCTTTTCTTCCTAAATAACTTAATGTCAGACCTTTCATTGCCAAAGTTTCTAAAAAAAGATTATAAATATCTAATTATTATTTGTCTCAGTTCAATTACTGCTTTATTATTTATTTGATGCTGAATTGCAGATGTTGGTAAAATTCCTAAGCCCCAAACAATAATAGTTAACTTAATAATATTGAAAATGTTATAATTATAAATAGTCATAGAACTGATGTTTAATTTAGAACATTGATGTTACTGATGTTTGAGTTGGTGTTATTGGTTTGAAATTTAAAGAAGTTATTTATGTGTAAAAACTATTAAATATTTGATAGTTGAAAAAATTATAAAAGTTATGTTTGAAAGTTAAAAAACTACAAAATATATAAATCAAGAAAACATAGCATTAGCTGAAATATATGTGATTGCAGTGAAAAGATAAAATTTTCAAGCAAGTTAAACAAGCCCAAACGAATTGTCAAATTAGGATTAAAACTTTGATTATTATAAAGATAGAACAAAAACGAAAAAAAAGGAAAAGAAAAAGAGTTAGGCTGAAAAACCTAAATGATTATATAGTAACATATTCTTTCTTTAAAAAAACCATAACTTGGTTATGTGTGAAACAATGCAAAAGAATGTAAAATAGATTCATGACTAGTCAAAAGAGGTAAAGTTTAACTAATGGAACTTCATGACTAATCACAAGAACAGGGCCATCTTAAGGCCATCGGGGGCCCTAGGCTAGACTTAATTTGGGGGCCCCCTTTTTCCTTAGTAAAAAAATTAAATCAAATACTAAAATAGGAAACATTTATTAAAGCAATGATAAAATTTACATGTGACGTTTACATGATTTTTTTCTTGAAAATTCTTTAATAATATCATCAAAATCAATGGTTAAAAGAACATCTGATTCAATTGACATTAACGACCAACAGTTCAATCTTTCTTGCAGCATGGTTTAGCGGAGTTCATTTTTTATAAGTTTTAGTTTTGAAAATGATCGCTCGCCAGTGCAATTTGAGACCATCATTGACAGAAAAATTCTAAGGGAAATTTCAATATTTGGAAAAGTTGATTCCAAGTGGTCTCTTTTTAATGTTGAGTAAAATTCTGTAAATGAATGTTCATCTTTTGAAATGTAATATTTAAATTGCTGGCACTCAAAAAAAAGTTCATTTTCATTTATGTCCTTCTTATAAATTTGTGCTAGGTTTGAACAATGGTCTTTTAGTTCAACATTGGCAATTGTTTGAATGTTTACTAGAAATCCGAAATTGTCATTGATCTTCTCATATGCTAATGTTCTTTTTTCTAAATTTGATGTTAGTGAATCAATAACAGGAAGGTATGTTTCAATTTTGAATTTATAACTTCCCTGAAATTCCAATTCTTCAGCCTCACCATCAAAGAAGGCCATACGTCGGCTTCTTTTTTTGTTCTTTTTGAAGAATCTCTGTAGTCAGCAAGATTTTGGCTTTTTCCTGGTAATTCTCAAATTGACTCCTCAAATCTTTAATGAAATGCAACAATGACTTTAGAATCCGAACTGCAACATCCAGGTTTAAATTTTTTTTCTGTAAAATCTTCGATGTTTCATTAAAATGACAAAGAATATCATTCCAGAAAATTGTCAGAAAAACAATCTCAAAAGTGTTCATTTTCGTGATGAGATTTTGAGCATCATTTTGAGTTTCTTTTGACTGACTTATGTCCTTGATCAAAAATTCAAGTGCTTTTTTAATCTCATCATAACTGTCATGCAGACAAGTCACAGCATCTGCACGTGCTGACCATCGAGTTCCAGAAAGCTGTTTGACAATTTTTTTGCCTTTGTCAACAAAAGACAGAAGCACTTGCCAACGATGAGTTGATGCAGAAAAAAAGTTGTAGAGGCATTGAACAAAGTCAAAAAAAATAATTGCTTCTAAACAACATCCAGCTGCACTGTTGCCAACCAGATTTAAAGAATGTCCAGCACAAGGAATAAACAATGCTGATTCACTTTTGTCTTTAATCCTCTTTTGTAGGCCTGAGTACTGTCCTGCCATATTTGATGCATTATCGTATGACTGCCCACGACAGTCAGATATTGAAATTTCATTTTCTTGTAAAAAATTCAAAACCACTGTTTCTAAATGTTCAGCTCCATGCCCGTGAATGGGAACAAATTGCAAAAAACGCTCAACTGGTGCCAAGTCTTTAACATATCGAACTGTAAAAGTTAATTGATCTACATGTGACAAGTCTGGAGTTGAGTCAACGCTGATTGAGTAGTATTTTGCTTTTTTTAATTCAGAAATTATTTCGCTCAAAACTTTATTTCCCATTAGGCATATAAACTCCCCACAGATATTGGCGGAGAGGTATGAAGTATTACCTTTTCCAGAATTTCCATGTTTTTTCATGTGTTCATGTAGGAATGGGTCAAACTGGCTAAGTAACTCAAGAGTTCCTAAATAATTACCATTTTGCTCTGAAACAATGGTTTCATTGTTTCCACAAAATGGCAATCCTCTTGATGACAAGAACTTTACAACTGCAACAATTCTTTTCAGCACATTTTGCCAGTACAATTGTTCGTTATGTAACTGTTTTAATAATACAGAGTCAAGCTGGCCACTTTCTCTCTGCCGACTGGAGTAAGTAAGCATATTTTTGTGATGTTCAGAACCATTCTCGTGTCCAGATATACATTTTAAGGCATTTTTCCAGTCATCAAATCCAGTTGTGGAAAAATTAGAGTGTTTGCTGGAGAATAAGGTACAAGCAAAGCAAAAAACAGAACCTGTTGAAGGTGAGTATAATAGCTATTCTCGATTGACAAATTCGCCATTGTGTAGTTCACGTCTAAAGCAAGATTTTGATAAGTACCTTTTTTGTCTGCAACTCAACCTTTCCGAATTTTTGAAGCTCCCATCATTGTTCTGGCACATGGACGGGGCATTAGAAATCCAAAATGATTGAGCTTCTTGGGATAACTGATGCCACAATGCTGGGTCAGTTTCTTGAGTGGTTTTTGTTGTTGCGTTTGGATAAGTTTTAATTTGATTTGATTCTGGCTCCTGTGCTGGTTCTGGCTCCTGTACTGGTTCTGGCACCTGTGCTGGTTCTGACTCTTGCTCTGGTTCTGGCTCCTGCTCTGGTTCTGGCTCCTGTTCTGGTTCCAGTTCCTGTTGAATTTCTAGAGTTTCATTTGGCAACAAAGCACTATCAATGCTTATGAAGTTTGAAGTTGGACAAAGAAATACATCTTCGGACACAACAGGCTTTGACTTTTGTACCAAAAGAAATGATGTCAAAGGAAGATATTTTGAAATGTCTTCTTTTGCTTTAGCGGTTTTTTTCCTCTTTGCAGCACCACTTTGATAAGTCCGATTAGACATGTTAAATGACTTTTTTTCAAAACAGATGTTTTAAGTTGATCACAGCAATTTCAAATTCAATCTAATGGGATATTTTAAGTGCTTGTATTTAACACTTCTTATCGGAAAATTTATGTTTATTTTCGGACGCATGCATGCATTTTTGCTTATCAAGAAAAAAAAAATTCCCTAGGGGGCCCCCAAACTGAAAAACTGATACTTTTCTAAAAAATAATTAAAAAAAATCTTATCAAGAAAAAAATTATTCCCGAGGGACCCCAAACTATGATTTATTCAGAAAATTTAGAAATATAATTTTTTATTTATATAAATTTGAAAAAAAATCCAGACACATTTTGGGGGCCCCTAAAAATCGGGGGCCCTAGGCTGCAGCCTACCTAGCCTATGCGTTAAGACGGCACTGCACAAGAAGCAGAGTTTAACTCATGGAACAATGATGGATGGTAGCTCATTTGAGCAGGAACCATGGTAGATACAAAGAGATACAGGCTTACAACAATGGGGCAGAAGCTCAAGCTTAGCAGCTAAATATGACAACAGTATTCTATACAAGGACAAAGAGGTAGAGAAAGGAATCAGTAGTAATAAGACAAGCGTGATAAAGAAAGGTAACCTTATCAGATGCTAACTTTGCAATGGACTGTAAATATGGTTTCCATAAGAGGTCAGTAGTGAATGGTAATGTGTGAAGACATTAGTAAGGACTCAATAAGAGTGTTGCCATTCAACAATATAAGAATATCAACAATACTGCAATAACTATTACCAGTAAATAAGTGAGCTTTGTTAAGGTTAAAATTCACCAGCCACAGTAGGCTCTAGTAACAGAAAAGAAATTACATTTAAATTCTTTAATGCTTGATGATAATGTCAAATGCTAAGGTCTATTATACCTATTCCTTAGATAGAATAGGTATAATAGACCTTACCATTAGACATCAAGCACCAATTCTTGCAATAACAAAAAGACATTTGTTTACAAGAGAGTTCTACAGTTAAAAAAGTTTTTAAAAATGATTAGAAATAGCAGTTGCATAAAAAGAATGAAACCATAGTAACCATAGAGTATAGTGAGATTTGACCTCAAATAAGTCAAAGAATTCAAACTTAAAATAGCAACAAATAGGTGAATAGATAGGTAACCAAGAATGCTACTCTTAGCTAAGATTAGACTCTTAGCAAATCAAAGAAAAATAGCCAATAACACTGCAATCGAAAAATGTAATACAATCTAAAGTTATATTTAAATTAATCTCACAGTGCAAATACAATAACAACGATGAAAGTAGGTCTGATGAATTTTGGAAGAGATGAAATTCTACAAATAAAAAGTTACTTTAAAGACTACAAATATTTGTAAAAGGTAGATTGACTTTGGTAGTAACACTTTGGTGGTGATGGCCATTTTTCATGTTTAAAATGTATATGTATAATAGTCATGATTTAACTATTAGATTTATTTAAAATATTAGAAAACTTGACTTAAACACAGTGCAAACATAGGGTGCCCTAACCAATAAGTTACACATTTAACAAAATCAGTCAACATCAGTAATCAACATCAAGTAGAGTTAAATATTTGCCAATGTTATTATTATAAAGGAAAAAAATAAGTATGTGCAAATATGTCACTAAATACATAATATTATTATAACCTACTAAATTTTCTAACTTTTTTTATTAAATAAATTCCAAAGGAATAGATAAATTTGTTTATACTTAAGATTATGTTTAAAGTTTTAATTTAACAGCTGAATGTTGGGAAGACTGGGGCTAGTTGCAAGAGAGGTAAGATGCAACAATGCGGTTTAAAGAATAGTTTTTTTTACATTTTTTCTAAATTTTTCTTAAATAATATAACTATAACTTTAACACGTCAGCTGTAAAAAAACTTACATTTATTAAATAAAAATTTCAAAAGTTATTGATATTTTTTTTCAAAATAAAATTCTAAATTTGTTTTTAAAGTTTTTTTGGGTTTTACTTTAAACTTAGAGGTATATGACAATAATAAAGAAATGGTAAGTTAAAAAAATCTTTTTCAAACAGGAAAAGCTAAAAAGAAAAAAGACTTTTTCAATATAAATAATTATATACAACGATTAGAGTGATTATAATGCCTATGGGGTAAGTTGCATCAAATTGCTTGGGGTAAGTTGAATCATAAATTAGCTGCGGGTTTTGTTGATTTTACACACTTTTCTAGTTTTTTCTAAAATAATGGATGCTTTTTATATATAACAGCGTAACATTAAACGAAAACAAAAATTTTATAATGAAGATAAGTTTATATAATTTGTATATGTATATAATATATATAAAGCATATGTATATATATGTATATTTATTTATGTTTTACATATTATGTATATATACATGTTATCTTATATGTATATTATGTATAAACTTATACATAATATACATATAACATACATGTATATATACATAATATATAATACATAAATATATATATATATATATAAATTTATACATAATATACATATAACATACATGTATATATACATAATATATAATACATAAATATATATACATATGATTCATATATATTATATACATATACAACTTATATAAACTTATCTTCATCATAAAATATTTGTTTTAAATTTTTTTACAACTCATTCAAAAGCAGGTATTGATATTAGTATATCAACTTTAATCTCAGATGCAATTTCAGCTCCAGCATCATTAGAATTTTCCCCAGAGAACGTAAGACCTCTACCAAAAGCACAACCTAGGAAAGAAATACTCACTAGATCAAAGAGAAAGTATGCAGAAATTCTTACAGATACTCCAGTAAAACAGCAACTTATGGCAGAAAAAAGGAAATTCTAATACTTCTACATAAAAAACAACAACATTAATGTTGAATTAAAATGGAATTAATGTAATTTTTTGCATTAAAAAAATGGTTTTTTAAAAAAAATGTTATTGTAGTTTTATATCCTAAAAACAGAACTTAAATATCCTAAATACTCCTCTTGCTTTTTTTAAACTTAATTGTTGTTAATTTGACTAAGAGACATTTTTTTTTTCAAAAACAGTTTTTAGTTTACTTAACAAGTCAGGTATATGTAAAGTCTAGCATAATAAATGTATTGCAGCTCAAGGAATACTACTTTCTTTTACTGTAATTTTTAAGTTCTATATTGTATCAATCAAGATTAATATGTCACTAAGATCTATTTTATAACCCTGAAAAGAATTTTTTTTAAATATTAAAGTTTAAGGAGATAAATGCAGTTTTTTAAATTTTGTTGCAACTAGCCCCGGTCTCCCCTACTTATACTTTTATTAGCATACTGTTATTTTTAGAATAATTTTTTTTTGTATTGTTTTATTGCTTAAAAGTAACCTATATAAGCATTTTTACCAATATGTGTTCAAGTATAGCCTTCTATATTTCTATATGATTGTTGTTATTAAATATTGATTTGGTTCTGATTTGGGTCTAAGTAAGATTTAAAGATGTATGGTTTTATTCTTTCAAAATTTTAATAATTATGTTAAAAAATAGAAAGTTTTTTTTTCTTTTAGGCTTTTTTCATTTTTGTAAAATGATCAAAAAACATTTTTGTAAAACGACCAAATTCACATCCACATTAACACTTAAGGATGAATGCGGACAAACTGAGCACTGATTAGGGCTTTAATGCCTGCAGACAGTAGAACCAAGCTATTCAGTGTGATGCGCATTAATGTTACCAATAACAGAGGGGTAAAGAGAAATAAGGTCAATTTGATAAGAAATAACAATGAAAAGAGTGCAGTCTTGAGATAAAGGAGAATAATATAGAAAAAAGAAAAAGGTTATAAATAGAGGTGGTGCTAAACAAAAGCACATAAAAGAATAGCCTGTGGATTTAAACCTAGTTTCCTGACAAATGGGTGAATTCTTATGAATTTAAATGTCCAGGCCAAGCATGTGACTATTGGAGACGTTATGAATTAAAGGAAGAAGATCATTGACACTAAGATCACAAGATGAGACAGCTGAACTCAATTTAGTATCACAAAGAGCAAGTAGGTCTGGTGAACTTTGCATGAGATAAGACTCAACAAAAGAAAAGTTACTTTGAAGATTATGAATATTAGTAAATGATTTTTTGGGTTTTATAGTTTTTGGTACTATAAATTTTATATATTTTAGTATTTAAATTAAAATCAAATAGGAAAATGAATGCTTTGAATAAATTCTAAATGAAATAATTTTTAAAAAAACATAACAAAATTAACATTTTGTTAAAACTCTAGATAAATAATTAAAGAAAAAAAACAGCAAATAATTAAAAAAAAAATGTTTTATGTTTTATATTAAACAAAAAAATTAAAACAAAAACAAAGACAAAATAATTAAGTTAAAAACAAAAAAAATCATTGAAATTCTAGATAAAATAATTAAAAAGAGGCAAATAAATATTTTATTTAAATTTTAGATAAACTAATTAAAACAAAAACAACAAGTGAATAAAAAAATAGATATTGTTTCATATAAATATTAAACAAAATAATCAAAATAAAAATGGTAAAAAAAAAAAGACAAAAAACAAACAATTTATTTTAACTCTAAATAAAATAATTCTACTAAAAACAGCTAAATTAATGTTTTATTTGAACTCTATATAAAATAATTCACATACAAATGTGTTTTTATGATTAATTATAAAAGTATTTAATAAACAAAAGATTTTTTTGCAATTTAAAAAAAGCGCTCTTATTTTTTTTGCAAGCACTTTTTATGCACTTGCAAAAGTTTTGCAGGTATGTGGGCAAGCGTAAAAGCACTGGTCAAATCCAAAAAAAAAAACACAAAATATTCATACAAGGTCAAATCGAAAAAAACTGATATATACATATATATATATATATATATATATATATATATATATATATATATATACATATATATATATATATATATATATATATATATACATATATATATATTTACATATATATATATATATATATATATACATATATATATATATATATATATATATATATATATATATATATATATATATATAGATATATATAGATATATGTATATATATATACATATATATATATATACATATATATATACATATATATATACATAGATATATATATATATATATATATATATATATATATATATATATATATATATATATATATATATATATATATATATATATATATATATATAATCAAAGCAGTTAAAAAAAATTGAACAAAAACTAATTTTAAATATGTATTTATAAAAAATTGAAATTATTTAACAAATGTAGCTAAAAAGACTTTTTTCTTTATTTTGTTTCATCAAGGATTTATTTATTATAGTTACATTAAAGAATTTGGAAATATATATACACATATTACCTCCATGCTCTGCAAATTTTGGATTTGAAAGTATCTGTTTACAAAACTTTAGACCATTTTTGTACTGTTTTTGCTCGTAACATTTCTAAAAAAAGAGTGAATTTTTTTTTACCAAGAAGACATTCATTCAAAACATTCTTTAAATAATATAAAATATACATAATTTTTATAAATACCAAAATTCTTTTGAAAATCGTGTTTTCTTTAGGAGGCAGTTGAGATGGCATGTTTCGTAAAACTCATTAAGTCAATCTAAAAAAAAATTATTTATATCATAGACATGTAGACACAATAAAACTCAAATTATTCTAAAAATTACTTCAATGAATTTTCATATATATAATTTTTCATACAATATATCAGTCATACATTATAATACACACAGTGTGTTTTTATCATGATGTTATAAAATAAATTATTGCATTTATAATGCAATAACTTATTTGATCTAACCACTTCTCTTGTTAAATATTTTTAATTGTATCTGATTTTTATTATTATTAATTTATTACTATTATTATTATTCATTGTTATCATAAATACTTTATTTTCTATTATTACTTATAACTCTTTAAGTTTCACTTGTTATACTATTTGTAGTCAAGGTTAAAAAACTGTGTAACTTTGAACTGTGAAAGCTGTCTCAAAATAATGTAGCACAAAATATTAAGTATTTAAAAATAGTAAACAAGTAAAAATACATTTTTGTTATGACAATTTCTAATAATTTTAATTTTCGTAACTTTAAACCTATGTGTTTTTGAAAAGGTTTTTTTTTTAAGTTATCCTAGATAAGCTATATTTTCATTCAGTTACTACAAAACTCATCTTAAAACATACATCTTAAATGTATGCCTAAAAACACTAAGAAAAAATTATTTTTAGATTTTTTTAATTTTAGTTACAAACGGTATTTAAACACTGAACACTATAAATAATTATATTTTAAAAGTTTTATTCCAGGTGTTGCTACTATTATTAAAGCACTGAGGAGGTAAAGACATAGAAATAGCTAAAAACACCAAGATAAAACTATTTTAAAACCGTTTCCAACTTTGATTGGAAACAGCGTTTAAACACTTTTCTTGTAGATTTTGCAACTATGACTTTTTTTTATAACTATTTGCCTTGTAAGAACGATAAAAGTTCTGTCATAAAAATCGCTTTAAATAGAACAATTTATTTCAGTCATTAAAATAGTTCCAAATAGAAGTTATCCAAATAGAAAATTATCCAAATAGAAAGCTCCAAATAGAAGTTATAAGTCAATCTTGATATTAAAGTAAATTAAAAATAAATCATATTTGAATCGTCAACATTTGTTTAATGTGTATAATGTATAATGTCATATAAGTCAAATATGAAACATATAGAAAATGAGACAAAAATTTTCTTTATCTTATATTAATGAAAAATATTTCGGAAGGAGTTAGTAACATTGTTAAAGTACAGATGTACAAACATACAATTTTAACATACTATTTCCTTATGCTTCCCTCTACTGTTCTCTTACTTTTTTTTTTGCCTCGATTGAACATCTTGTAACTTCGATATGTTTCGCCGCATAAATTTAAAAACCTTTGAGCCGCATGCTACTACTGAAATAACCGCGCCATTTACGAAAATTTTTCAATTTTTCTAAATTAATAACCAATTTGATTTTTTGTGCCTTGCTTCTTGGTGACAACCTTTCCTATTTCTATCGTTATTTTAAATAACTTGAGGTTTTCTTGAAACTTCTTCATTTAGGATAACCTCATTTTAGTAAGGACGATAACTTAAAACATGTTAAAAATAAGCAGCAGTGACTAAATATTGTCAGGGAACGCCCACATTTTAATAATTCCATCCATAAATTATTGTAGTTTTAATTAAAGGAATAGCTGATAATACTAAACGTTTTTTTTCTTAACTGTTTCTTTTATATAATGAAAATAAAATAAAAAAGTTATTTTTATTCAAATACCTTTCACAACCTTTAAATATAAAACCTAAAAAGTTTTAAATAAAAACCATTCACTTATGAAAAAAAAATTTCAAAATTAGATTCAAAACTTCATCAATTTTTTTTTGGCACAAGCTAAATATTTTGCTTTGCGTTCCACTTTTAAAAGAAGAATGGCTTTATTCAGGCAAGATATTCACTTGATGTAATTTTATAAACCCAGTCCTTCAATCTTTCGTTAGAAGTAAATTTTCTTTTAACTCTTACATTCCCAAAAACCAATTTGTTATGCCTTGCTAAAATTGTTTCTGAAAGTGCATACTTGTTTACTTTTGTCTGCACATATGATAATTTTAATTATAACTAGCTGACTTATAGTAGAAATGTTGTACCTTTAGTAGAGATAACATACCGTTAGTAGAAATGTTGTACCTTTAGTGGAGATAATATACCGTTAGTAGAAATGTTGTACCTTTAGTAGAGATAACATACTGTTAGTAGAAATGTTGTACCTTTAGTGGAGATAATATACCGTTAGTAGAAATGTTGTACCTTTAGTAGAGATAATATACCGTTAGTAGAAATGTTGTACCGTTAGTAGAGACAACATACCGTTAGTAGAAATGTTGTACCGTTAGTAGAGGTAATATACCTTTTGTAGAAATGTTGTTCCTTTAGTAGAGATAACATCCCGTTAGTAGGAACATTGTACCATTAATAGAGATAATATACCGTTAATAGAAATGTTCTACCGTTAGTAGTGATATTGTACGTTTAGTAGAAATGCTGTTCCTTTAGTAGTGATATTGTACCGTTGGTAGAGATACTATACCTTTATGCAGCAACAAATTTTGGCTTGAAAATATCAATAATCTGTAATAAAATCGTCATTTTTATTTATTTTTAAATTTTTTTAAGTTTTAATCTAACTTAACATGTAAACTTAAGATCTGAAAAAGTAAAAAATAGTATAACATTTTAACGGAGTAATTAATTTTATTAATTTAAAAAGTATATTAACAAAAAAAGTATATTAACAAAAAAGTCAAAATAATAAAACAATAAGTTTCTCATGCCATAACGCCAATGTAAGCTTTCTATGTCAATTATCTTGATTGAAACCTCAACCGTTTTTTTAAATTTATTTAGATTTTCAGCTAGCCTGTTTTTAATATATACCAATCTTTTAAGTTCATACCAAAAATTTTCAATCCGACGTAATTAGTACATTAGCAGGCTTATGCTATTTTGGTACAAATTCAATTTTTTTTTTCCTGAAAAATCAAAACAAATCTACGGCATTTTTCGAACGAATGTTTTTGTGCCGATGTTCTCTTTTTAGAGCTTTAGCTTTTTTATGATAACAAAAATGTCAACTAGATTAATGTCTGCTTTTACTTGTTTCTAATAAAGCAGAGGTAAATGTTCTTTAAAGAATTTTATGTTAAGTAAAAAACCGTTATGGCAACGTTTTGTTCTGGTAGAATATTTTTACTACAGTAATATTATTTCAGAAATGTTGGTTTAATTATTTCTTTTCCAACTCAACAATCGGTGTGGTATTAAAAACAATCCAAATTAATGTCAACTATTAATTTTTTTTGGAGCATTTTTTATCTTATATAAAGATATCAAAATTTTCAGTTTGAACAGAGAGTGAGGAGTAGCAACAACTTATAATTAAATTTGTTGTTGTTGCTGTTGTTGTTGTTGTTGTTGTTGTTGTTTTTGTTGTTGTTGTTGTTTATGTAAACCTCAAACATTCTTTAGTCTAAATTAGTAAATATTGCCTCGCTTTCTATTTTATTAAAATCTGGTTAACAGTTATTTGTGTTAGATTTTACCCCCTGAAAAATTATTTTTTAATCATACTTTGCCACATTTTAACAGTCCAATCTTTATGATCTTTGCAAAATTTGAGGCAGTCAAGAATACTTTTTTGAGAATGGCGCGGTTTTAATACAGCACTGTACAATTGAAGTTTAAAATGCTCAAGCGAGGCGTCTTCGAACTTTCGAATTTTGAAATAACATTCACACTAGGAGGCAGTTGATTAAAATTTTGTGAGTTTTGAATATGTTTGTCCTTCTCAGTAAAAGACCATATCATGTTGTTGGATTTTTGCTATTTGGATTGATGCTATTTGTTGACTTGATATCGCAAATGATATCACAAACATAACCTTAATATTATGCAAATGTGCAGCAATCATTCTCTCAGACTTACCACGTCCATTACACGTTTTATTTGTGCACTTTTAAAGATGCTTAAGACATTGCAATGATAACAAATAAAGCTTACTAAAGTAAACTAGGCACATTGAAGCGCACCTTTAAATATTGGTTTACCTATTCATTTTCTAAACTAGTCTAGAAACCAAAAGAACTATAGCTAAATATTTTAAAATTAAATCAAACAAAAGTTAATGATGTCATCCTAACTTCATAGCTGTATTAACAAACTGTTTTCTATTCAATATTGAGTTTAAAATACATTAAAATATATACTATTTTTTAGTTTATTTTGCCTTTCATTATAAATACAGTTTTCATATACATACATATACAATAAAATAAATAGCTGGAGCAAGAAGAAGACATAATGTCTTATCATCGAGCACCATTTTTATAAAATCGTAATTTACAATATTTTATAGTAAAGTCGTAAATATATATACTAGAAGATAATAATATATCGTATTGTTTTATATAAGTTTTGATACATAAAGTAGCAAATAGTAATTGATAAACTGCTTACATTTTCTACAGTAGCAAAAAACAAGTAAATATTACACACATACACATACCATTCTTATAAAGAGGTAATATCATTAATATAGTTTGTTATATTGCTTTTGGTAATAAACTTTTTTTTAAATTTATATTAACTTTTATATTTAAGTTTAACTTTATTTAAAAGAAACATTTAAAATCAAGCACAGTGTAATTCTTAAATAAGAAGTAATGTTTAGATTCCTTTTTAAGTAGATCTAGAGAGGTTATCTTTTTATTAGCTATGTCTGAGAATGTTTTCCATAGGTATGGTCCACGATACTTATTTGAGTTCAATTTCAAACTATATTTTGGAACAACGAAGTTATTTTTTGAGAATCTTGTAGTGTATTTATGACAGATTTCACTAAAATAGGATTCAAATATTTTTAGACACAATGCTAACATAGTCCTATACATGAAGACTAAAATTAAATGTAAATTGATTTTATATATATTTAATGCTCCAAGTAAACACAGGAGAGGTTCGCAAGGTTCTTCTTTCTTAGCACATATAATTATAAAAAAAAGAAATCGGTCTTTTATTTAAGATGTTGTAGTCAACCCGACCATTAAAAATTAGTTTATTTAAAAGCATGAAACCATTATGAAAACAGTTTGATATTGGACCTAATGTTTAGCCTAATTGTTTAAACTGATTTTCAGCTACACCAACTTAATTCCAAAACATATCAGTTTTTTAATAGCCAAGCAAATATACAGTTTCTTTGAGTATAATAAAATTTGTATAACTATAAATTAAATGTTTAACAAATATATTTAGGTCAAATAAAAATCTGTTTTAAAAAAGGGAATTTTTAGCGACAACGAAAAAAAAACAAGTGATTTTTATCAGCATGTTTTTATCTGCATGTTTTTATCAACATATTTTTATCAGCATATTTTTACCACCATATTAAAGCCTATATAAAAAGCATTTTTTATTAAAATATATAAAGGAATTTTTATTATGCTTTATTATAAATAGTTTTTAACAACAGAAAAATCTGAAATTACTTAATTTAGAAATAAATTTAAAAATAGATAAAAGTCAATTCACAGTTGGATTGGTTCATAAAGTCACGATTTTTTAAAAGATGTATAGGCATTGTGGTTAAAATATTAACTGTAGTTAAAAAGTCAGCTGCTTTTAAGTCAGGTCCACAGTTTCTTGCCACCACTAGAATCTTTTCTCTTTCTAATGAGCAATACTGTAATGTTAAAAGAGAAAATATTGTTAGTTTTACTTTTCACCCTTCTTTTCAATTGATGTTATATAGTCTCAATTTGGACTGAGAGGAACTCCAAGACCTTCAAATCCGGCAATATAACAGTCGTTGCATTTGTTTCAGTTGTTAAACCATGAAAAAAGCCAAGACAGTGAATGAAACAACTTCGAAATACTGAAACGTTAACTGTTAGCGTAGATTTTGCTGATCTTAAAATTTACGCGATCAATTTAAACTAAATACAGGGAAGACTGGGTCTAGTTAACGACGTGCGTTTACTTTTAGAAAGTGCTAGAATTTTTTTTAATCTTTTTTGATTTCATGTTTCGCCATATTAATGTATAAATACAATCAATATTTCTAATGACTGGGACAAAAAAAATCACAATTTGAAGAAAAAGAAGAAAAAAAGTAATAAATAAATATATAAGCATAAAAATAAAATTGCACAACATATAACTTGCAATAAAATTAGATATTGAAAACTCAGTTGCGGCTTAAAAACTTTTGGGCTGAATATAATAAGTGTTGTTTGAGTATTTAGTTACAGTGGCGTAACTAGAGGGAGCACAACCCCGCAATAGGAGAGGAGGGGAGGAGGGCTCCGAAACTAAAGGGGCCCCGCGGAGATTTACGAACCTTATTCATATTATTAACATTTTTTAAATATGAGTGAAACCCAACAACTCAACTAACATTTAGTTCTTAAATGACGTCTTTTAAACGTTTAAAAGACGTCATTTTTAGGACCGAATGCGGGCTGGGAAGATGGTCTTCAAGAATTAGTTCTTATTTAACTGTTAAGTTACGCTTTTTAGGTATAGTTATAACTTTAACAGAAATTTCCTTGAAATTTTAGAAAAGAGAAGAACAAACTAAAGCTTTTAAAGAAGAGACAAAATATCAAACTTTGAATTTTTTTTTTTTTTTTTTTTTTAATTATATATTTCGTCGTTAATAGTATTTACAATAACAATGTTCATGAATAAAAAACAATATATGACAGGGGCAAAAAGAAGACTATAGTTGCCTTATCACTAAGCCCCGTAATAAATATACCGTAAATTACAATGCTAATAAAAACCGTAAAAGTTACATATGCTATAAATTATTTTTTTTATTAACGCTTAAGTTTACTTTTTATTTACTAAAAAGACCAACAATAAAGAAGAAAAAACAAACAAACAAACAAAAAAAAAACAAAAAAACAAAAAAAAGACAAAACAAAAAAAAAAAAAATAAACAGAAACAAGACTAGAGACAAGATTATTTATCATATTTATGTATTAGAATAGACAATCTTAGTAATAAACAATTATTAATACTAAATCATTAATAATAGTACTCTCATTTTAAACGCTTCAGAAGAAATTTAATTCATTGTCGTTTAGTAAAAGATTTTGCTTAAGTTTAGTTTTAAATTGATTAAGCGAAGAAAGTGGTTTAAGATCATTATTTAAAAGTGTATTCCAGAGTTTAGGTCCTCAGTTTGTGATTGAGTATTTAGTGGCAGAATAGTAGGTTTTGGATTGAGTATAGTTATTATTTGAAAATCTTGTGCTGTATATGTGATTTATTTTTTTAAATAAAGAGTTGAATAAATATGGTGCCATTTTTTTTATCAAGTTTAAACATAAATATAAGAACATGATAGAGATTTAAATTATAAACATTTAGAATATTAAGTTTACTAAAAAGTATTTTTGAATGAGAGAAGCGATTTTCATTTGTAATAATCCTAATGGCGTGTTTTTGTTTACATACAAGTTTACTTAGCTTTGTAACATTGGTGCTGCACCAAGCAATGTTAGCATAGTTTAGGTAACAGTGTATAAATGAAAAGTATATGTATTTAAGACAAGATTGGTTTAAGACCTGTTTAGCTTTATACAGTATACCAATATTTTTAGAAACCTTATTCTCAACAACACTTATATGTTCTCTCCATGTAACATTTTCATCGAGTATTACGCCCAAAAACTTTGACGATATTTCCCTTTTTATTATATTTTTATCAATAAAAAGATTTGGAAGTTTAAGTGGAATATTTTCTTTTTTATGAACACGATGGAATAATGTGTATTTAGTTTTAGTAATGTTTAAAGATAATTTATTGGCTTTAAACCATTGGGTTAGGTTATCAAGTTCTTTGTTAACTTTTAAAAATAAAATATTAATGTCTTCATGAGAATAAAACAAATTCGTATCATCGGCGAATAAAGTTGTGTTTAAAATAATAGAAAATTTATATAAGTCATTGACATAAATTAGAAACAAAAGGGGCCCTAGAACTGATCCCTGGGGAACACCGCATGTAATAATCATATTATCCGTTTTACCACCATTGTAAAAAATATATTGCTTCCTATTAGACAAGTAACTTTTAAACCAAGCCAAGTTAGAATTTTTGATGCCATAGAACTCAAGTTTGGACAAAAGAATTAAATAATCGACAGTATCAAAGGCTTTACTTAGATCTATGAAAACACCTAAAGTATATTTTTTTTCATTGAAACCTTTAAATATATCGTGGACAAGATGTAAGATTGCGTGATCAGTAGAATGACCAGATTTAAAACCAAATTGTTTATTGTACAAAATATTATTTTGGATTAAGAAAGAATAGAGTCTATTATACATAATTCGTTCAAGAACTTTTGAAATACATGTAAGAACAGAGATCGGTCTATAATTAGTAACGTCACTAGGATCGCCTGATTTGAAAATAGGGACCACCCTAGCAATTTTTATTTTTTCTGGAAAAACTCCCTCTTTTAAAGATAAGTTGAAGATACACAAAAGCGGGATTGTAATCAGTTTTATTGAATTTATAATGATGTTACCACTTAAATTGTCGACGCCTATACTTTTTTTGGGCTTAATCGAAGAGACTGCGCATAGTAATTCTTCTTCAGTTAGATTATCATTAGGCATAATATTAGTTTTATTAGAGACTAAGTATGCATCAAAGTTGATCTTAGAGGATTTAATTTTTGATGCTAAAGACGGACCAATATTAATAAAAAATTTATTAAGTGCTTCAGCCACTAATTCTTTTTCTATAACATAGTTGTCTTTGAATTTAAGAATTTTTGGAAAATTATTTCTCTCTGGATTATTTTTACCAATAACTTCGTTAATTATGCGCCAAGTACCTTGAGGATCATTTGAATCATAAACTTTTTAGAAAAACCTTTTTGTCACACAAATTTTAATCAATTCTGTCTTGCCTATCGTGCGCCACACCTGTGGAATAAACTTGTTTTGCCAAATTTTGATTTTGATCTAACTAATTCTCTTCATCTTTTTAAAAACAAAGCAAAAAATTTTATTCTTTCTCAAGATAACATTTTACAATATCACTAATCACTTGAAAAAAATTTAATTTCTTGTTATTTTAACTTAACTTGTGAACTTTTTTTTTTTTTTCTAATTTTTTTTTCTCACGTTTTGTATTTTATATCTTGCTGGTTTATATTATTTACAGTTTAACTCGTGTCAAAGATTAATATATATGTATTCTTCATAATACCTTGCACTTCACAATTATTGTAAATAAAAATATATTAAAAAAGATGTAAAAAACTATATATTTTATTATATTTTTTTTATTTTTATTATATTATTATATTTATAAGGTCCCGATGACAAGATCCTTGTGATCTTCTTTCGGAAACCTAGTTTATATTGTTAGTCTGCTATATTTATATATTTGTAAAAGTATTTTAACAGTTTATTTAATTGTATAACGACTGACTTTGTTAACTGAAATAACAAAACAAAAAAAAAAACAAAAAAAAAAAATGCTTTTTAGTTGATCTGAATGGTAGTTTTTTTTTATCTTTTTATAATTGACTCAAAGAGTCGTTTGTAGTTTTTATAATTGCTTTCATTACGTAGGGTTTTTTTTTAAAGGAATTTATTATATAATCTTTGTTTTATTTTAGAAGATTTAAGGATACCCTTAGTTATCCAAGGATTTGATAACGTTTTTGATTTAACTAATTTTGTAATTTCAGGAAATGCTTTGTTATAATATTTATAATATTCTGATATAAATATATCGTAGGCTTTTTTATTTGTGTAATTCTGTATTATTATGCTTCAAAAACTTAAAAAATAGACCTTTAAATAGACATAAAAGAAGCGGCCACTTTTTTAGGTAATCTGAAATCAAGTTAAAAGATTTATTTAAAATATAGAGTTAATTAATTAAAACACCTTAAAAGAAAATAATTTGAAATAAAGTATTTAATTAAACTGTATGATTATTTAGGTGGTTCCAAAAGTCCTTACGGTTTTACCACGGAGCACGCCGATAAGGAAGGAAGTTTACGCTTTCTTCCTTATCGGCGTAAGCTTCCCAGTTAAACCGGCGTCAAACCTCGGATCTCTTGGTTCTGAGGCAGAATTCTAACCACTGCGTCATGGCTGCACAAATTTAAATTTCTATTTGCAGTAAGTGGCAAATAAAACTAACTTTTAAATTTAAGAGAAAATCAAAATATAAAAGATATTTTGATAAATTAAGTGACAGTTATTTATATGAATATTATTAGTGATAAAATTTTCAAAAGATGATCAAAACATGATCTAATTAAATCAGCTAAATTATTACAATAAAATTACCCAGATAATTTAAAAAAAGTTTTTAAAACCAATTATTTAATGAACTCATTTTTATTAAAAATGCTGCCATAAAAACATGGGCGCTTAATCAGAGGAGCAAAGCGAGCGCTTTCATTGAGATATATTGAACTTTCAACGTCGTTACCAAGGACAGTATTACGAAAATATGGGGCACTACATTTGGGGCTACTTCGAGAGTGATTCACAGCACAATCGTAAATCTAGAAAATCTAAACATTTCTGAACCTATTTGAGTGGTTTCCGACTGTGCTTGTTTATTGCTTGTGCAATTTTTATTTTTACCTGATCATATCGACGAAAATGAAAAAAAAAAATCGTTCTATTTTCACACAAAAAACGAGCTTTCCTCGTGCTATTGTCGTGTAAGCAAAGCTTGTGCCTAATAAAGTCACTTTCAATAAGCAATTGAAATATAACACTTAAAAGCCAGGAACAAAAATTGTGTTACATAGTGTTATTTTTATAGTTTGCATTAACTTGCCCCGGCGTGTGTAAGTTAATACATTTGATAAAAAAACTTTATATTTATTTTTTGAGGCCCCAAGAAATGATATAATAGTAATGAATGCAAGTTCTAAGTTCATATTTTTCAAGACAACACTTTAACATTTAAAAAAAAAAAAAAAAGTGCCTTTAGGACTACAGAGCTCAAAGAGTAAAAATAACACTGATAAACAAATAAAATTTTATGGCGCATATCTTGTTAACTAGGTGGTTTTTTAAAACAAATTAAATATGTTGATTTCAAATATGCAAACCATTTTTCACCATCACGTCAAGTTGTAAAGATATTTAGGTTCAAATCTTAAGTATTTAGGGTAAAGTCCCTAATATTGTTGAAAAAAAAGTTATTCAAAAGTATGTCAACCTGGGTCTCAAAAGAAGCGTATTTTCATAGAGATTTTAAAAATGTTCTTCATTTGTAATAAAAATAAGTATTTTTTTGTATTATTGCTGAAAAACATTTTGTTGAAATTTTTTTAAGAGACTTTAGCATTTTTTTAACATAATTTTTTTGTCAATAAATTTTAAGAAAAAATATTTATGTTTTCTAAAATCTCTATGAAAATACGCTTCTTTTGAGACCCAGGTTGACATTCTTTTGAATAACTTTTTTTTCGACAATATTAGGGACTTTACCTTAAATACTAAAGATTTGAACCCAAATATCTTTACAACTTGACGTGATGGTGAAAAATGGTTTGCATATTTGAAATCAGCATATTTAATTTGTTTTAAAAAACCACCTAGTTAACAAGATATGCACCATAAAATTTTATTTGTTTATCAGTGTAATTTGCCCTGGTCTCCCCTACATATATATAAATTTGCAATTTTGACACACCAATATAGAAATATATTTTTCGTCCGCGTAGTTGCTTGCATTTCGTTTAATAACTGTTTAATGTGGCAGATTTAAAAAAAAAAAATTGTATTGAATTTAATTACATAATTTCCTAATTTTACAAATATTATTTTACTATATAAAAAGTAAAATTATTAAATAACAAAGTTAATAAAAGTAAAACAAATCATTGAGCACTGCAAAATTTCAATTTGAAGATAAAAATTCTTCCTGTTCAAGAATTAACTAAAAAATAAAATACATTATTTTACAAGTACATAACATAATATATGATTTCATGTTATTAAACATGAAATCTATTAAAGGATTTAATATTAATCACAAACCTTCTTTTAAAGGTTGACGTAAGACACTAGATGAAAGATCATCAATTAATCGTTTTGATTGTGAGTTACTTTCCTTCTGAAATTTTGCAATAACACTTTTTAATTTTAGCACTTCCTAAACAAAACAAAAAAACTTACAAAAAACCTTGTTTAAAACACGTGACAGAGATTCCATCAAAACGCACCACGAAGTATAATACCAAAAGAAATAAAAAGAACTTAAAAATACTAAAAACCCTAATACTTAATTCATTTATGCTTTCTTGAATTTAAGATTAAAAATTATTTTAATATTTATTGTAAAAAACGATATAAAGGCGAATTTGCTTTATTAAACGTTAGTACAAATTTACAAACATTCATATTTTCATAAATATTTTTCTTTTAAAAAAAATATGAAATATTCAATTTTTCATTTTGCAAATGCTTAAAACACAACTTGATAGATAATTAAATATAACTATTTTTTGAAAATCTTATTTTTGTACGAAATAAGGTACTCCAGTTGTTCCAACGAAATATGGTACTCCAGTTGTACCAACGAAACAATACTCCAGCTGTACCAACAAAAGCATTCATTAAACAAACAAAAAAACTTAATCTTATTAACTAATACATCACTATTTGGTCATTTAATTTTTTTAAATAGCAGGTGGTAATGCAATCTTATTTTGTTTCATCATTTATATTACAAATTCATAATAAGTGTCAATACGCTCAACTCATAATACTTTATATGTTATATAAGTAAATAATTACAAATTAACTTTTGTCTTGGCATAACTATATTATTGGATATACAAGCCAAAAAAAAATTTTTTAAACTGCTAAGTTAAAGCGTTACAATGATAAATTTTTTTTTGATTTTTTTACGCAAGAATAACTGTGGTTGCATTCTCTTAACGCAATATGTATAAAGCTTAGCTAGTGGTTGAATTCTTTGATCAACAAACAATACTAATAATTAATCAAGTAATTTATACGAAGAGATTGTAAATAAAGCCAATCAATCTATTAACAAGTTTGTTAGTGATGCTATAGATGGTGTATTAGCAATACATGTTGGAGTAGTTGGATTATTAAAAAGGATCTAAAGATTATCCCATTTCATAGCACAGCAGCGAAGAGTTAAAAATTTCACCAGTTCTAAACAAGTGTTTAGAATTATAATATATAATAAACAAATGCAACAAATTTACAGAGAATTAAATGAAAAAAAATATATATGATTAAGTGATTTTGAGTTTTCAAATAAAGTAGCTCTTTAAAACAAGAGAAAATTAAAACTTTCTAAAAAAATGTTTTTTTCACACTAACGGGAATGCAAAACTAGTTATAAAAAAACAAATAATAAACTCACTTATGCAATAGCAATATAACTAGTGATGTACCATCGGCTAATGCCGATTGTGGCTAATAATAGGTTTAATGTATTTATTTAAGGATATTATAATAATATTAAGGATTTAAATTACATATTTAACATGTTCCTATTCATCAGAAGTGATTCGACCTACTAGCCTATGATATTGGTGACCAGCAACCAATTAATCGGTTTAACCATTGGCCGATGGCATCGGTTGAAAAACAGGTGCATAGGCACACCTTATATATGCAAGTTGCATACCTAATATTAAGATATTACCTTTATATACATACATTAAACCCTAAAATTAGCCTTATTCGGCCTTTGCTGATGGCACATCACTAAATATAACAATATAGCTGTAAACTGAAACCTGAACAGTTGTTGTTTATGACAGACCTGTAATTTGCAATGGCACAAATACTCACTTGAAAAAAACAACAACATGAATATTTCTTGACTTGAAAATAATTTTAAACTAATCAGTCTCACCAATTAAACTGATATTACATCATAAAATATTTTTTTAAATAAAAATGTTGAAAATATATTTCATTATATTTGTCCTTACCATTTTTAGAGAGCAATTTTCTTCTTTCAGCTTTCGTACATGATGGATTTTCTGTTTGTTATTTTGGTGACCTAGCAACATTGCATACTTCTCAGATAATTTACCAAGCTACATAAAATAAGCAATAACTTTAAATATAAAAATTTCAGCAATCAACATGATATATCTTCTCAATTATTTTTTTTATATCTATATAAAAAAATCTTGTATATAATTCCACAAAATTAAAAATGTTCTACTTTTAACAATAAAAAATTAATAAAAACACTGACAATACATTCTAACCTCAACTTGAGATGCAGCATTTTCATAAAGCAAAACATCTTTTTCTGCTTGAAATTTATCTAACTGATCCTATAAAACAAAAATACTCAACACTTAAAACAAGGCTTGTTTTGGACAGATGTAAATTGCATCCAGCCATTGTCTTGACAAAGGCACTTTAAGCAAAAATTTTCTCATGACCAGCCTGACATCTAACAGGCTTGCATACTAAATCTACCTGGTTCTTAAACTCGATGGTAGCTCTGTTACGGCTGAAAATAGCTGAGTATTAGCTGTGCTATGTTTGGCATGAAGATAATCCGAAAAGACAATAACACAAAAGAACACAGTGTTGCCACTTAATGAGAATATCAAAAACATTGCAATAATTATTAGCAGTAAAAAATGAGTTTGTTATGGTTACCTAAGCAACTAGCAAAGTTAGGATTACCTAAGCAATTAGCAACTGCAATCCTCAATGATGTCACATAAAAATAATGGTGTGACAGAAGGGAAATCTCATTTAAGATTGGATGTCTGTCCTCAAAGGCATCAAAAAGTAATTTTTGCTAAGATTGAAGCATATAGTTGTGTCATCAACAAATATAGTCCTTTTAGAGGTAAAACTATCAGGGAAATTATTAATATAAATAAGAAGCAACCAGTACTAAAAACAAAACCTTGTGAGAACAATAACTTAAACTTCACCTATTTTAACTGCACAGTAAATCCTTTCTGTTATAATGATTCAATAGTCAACCGTAAAACAAAAGGATCAAAATTAGTATTGATTTTTAAACTTCATTTTTCATACTTTTTTTTTATATATCTAGTTTTTTAATAAAATACAAAAATAATTTAAACTCGACTCGAGAACTTATATAAAATTAACTTCTAAACTCATATAAAATTTGAGAAGTTTTATTTTATTGACTTTACAAAAAAATCTGTCAAACTTTTAAGATCTTGTTTACTGTAATAATTACTCATAAATTTTTCTACTTTCTTATTGCGTCTGAGTTCTTACAAATCTGATTCTTTTTATGAGTGTATACAGATAAATTTGTATTTTGCATATTTTAGATAATAAAATAAATTGTTATTACTTTAAATTACAGAGTGGCCAGCCAATAGCTAATTCAAAATTCCAGGATATTTCCAGGACTTTTCAAGGAAAATTTCGGATTTTTCAAGGATATGTTGAACTTTTCTAGACCAGAAAAAAACAATGTTGATTTAAAAAAAATATGAAAATGAAAAATAAATAAATAATTAGTAGATGTTAATAATACTGATAGTAACATTAAACAAATTTTTTTTTTGCATTAGAGAAAATCTATAATTATCAACTTCAATATAAATCTTTGCAAAATTGATAATAACTCTGTAACAGATAAATACATGATAACAAAATATTGAACTATTTCAGAAAAAAGTTCCAGGATTTTCAGGAGTTATTGCTAAAAGGTATTTTTCCAGGACTTCCAGGTTTTCAAGGACCGCTGGCCACCCTGAATTATTAAAAACTGAACATTCTAATCCTTAATTTACTAATAATTTAAATAACTTATTAATAAACCCGGGGTTGCTTATTTTATTATTATTATTATTATTATTATTATTATTATTATTATTATTATTATTATTACTACTACAGCTAAATTATTAAAAATCAATCTGTTTTAATTATTAAATCATTCTTGATGGAAAACTCTACTTTATTTCCAATAACATTTGGGGTAGCCCTAAGTTCCATCCTTGGTCCTAAGTTTATATTTATTTACATTAACCCCTCTTGTGTGGTGACCATAAAATTACAGTTTACCGAAATTTTTCAACAAACTGATATTACACTCTTGACATTAGTTAAGACCCAGTCACTGTAGTGCTTGTAATAGTGCAATTAATGTTGTTTGCATTCCTTTGGTAGATGGCCAAAAAAACACATTGCATTGAAATTTTATTGTATTTTTTGTAAGTTTTTTTTCTTTATATATCATAGTTGAATAATGAGTGTATAAAGAATTAGTAATAAAAGTAAAATTTAGTTTTTATTATTTTTATATTACATAATAACTACAGCATCAATTATGAACTACATTGATGAAGAGCTTAAAAACATCCATTTACATATATTAATACTAACATATTTATCATAATCTGTCATGAAATACTGTAAGTTATCATAAAATAAAATTACAATAAAATAAATATCATAAATTACCATAAAGGGTCCGGTTTTTTCTGCCAAAATATCATATTTTTCTTTCCATCTAAAAACAAATATTAATTGTGGAATATTATTGAGAAAATAAAACACAACTTAAATTTATAAGAATTTATAAGTAGTTATATGTAGTAAATCAGTAGTACTACTTCTTCTACTCAAAAAGTATTAATACTGGTTCATCGTGACATTTTTTTTTAGATAACTTGGCTGTACAATTCAATCTAATTTTTCAAACTTCCTTATTAAGAGCCTCTTGTGACTCTTCTAAACCAAGGACTTGGAAAAGTTTTACTTGTTTTAAAGTCCTTCTAAATATAAAATACACTTAATTTAAAAATAAAACTCTAATGTAAAATAGACTATTCCAAATGTAAAAACACACCTAAACAATCTGAGCCAGTAATGCAAAGTTAGACTTGCTCAATCCTGGAAAGTTTACTGGACCCCAGTTCAACAATTATTTCACAATTATAGGATAGAGTGTTAACAAATACAATTCTGAAAAAAGATTTTCCAAAAAAATATGAACGAAGTCACTATATTATCAAAAATTGTTAAACTTATTTTGAACTTAAAAATGCTGCAAGTTTGTTTTCAGCAACTCCATCATATTTACTACCACCATATTTATAACCAGTCATATTTACTACCACCATATTTACTACCATCATATTTACAACCAGTCATATTTACTACCACCATATTTAATACCACCATATTTACTACCATCATATTTACAACTAGTTATATTTACTACCACCTATTTACTAACATCATATTTACCACTAGTTATATTTACTACCATGCTATTTAATACCAGTTATATTTACTACCACCATATTTGCTACCACCTTATTTACTAACACCATATTTACTACCATCATATTTTTCAGATGTTCATATTCATTTTTGCTCAAATTGCATCCTTTTGATATATTGGAGAAACACGTCTACAGTAACATGCATTAAAGAGCTTATTATTTAACCATATTGTTTTCTTCCTAATGGTTAAGTTAAATGGAATAAAAATTGTTTGAAAAGTTAACTAAGGTCACACTAATATTTGTCTTCATACATTTTTTATTTCACTTTGACTAGCAGTACCATCAATACCACCTTTCAAATACACATTCTAACTTTCCCTCACTTTCAGCAAATATTTTTAGCGTCTTGGCATTAGAAAAACATAAGTTGTCAGAGTATGATTAAATATATAAATATTTAAATTATTTATAGAGATTTATATGATTAAATAAATACTTTGTAGAGGAAACACATGTTTATGCTACAATTACAATCTCATGATAACATTTTCTGTTTTTCAATCTTAAACTTACAAAGACGGTAAAAAAATTCAAAACATTGGAAACCAAACTCATGGCGAAACTAGTTTTGCACTATACAACCAAGTGTGTAGGGTAAAGTAACTCTCCTCTCACACATATATTACTATAAAGTAACTCTCCTCTCACATAGAAATCAATTCAACAACTACATATAACCTAGCAAAAAAACCATATTAATTCAAATGAAAAGTTGAAAAGATATTTAACTAAACTTACAACTTAATTTCTTCATGGAGCCGATAAATATCATGATTTTGAATCTCACTACTAAACATCATGAAATGAAACTTTAAAGCAGCAAAAAAAAGTAAAAAAAAACTTACTATGAACTGAAAAAAAACATACTGTTCCTTTATTTCTTCAGCTTTGGTAAGTTTGATCTGAGTTTCCATCAATCGCCTGAAAATCATTATATAATAAAATTCTTCTTTTTTTTTATGCAAAAGTTTTAATTTTTACTTTAAAAGTTGTATACCTAACAACTTCTTCGTGCATTATCTTTGATTCTTTAATTATCTCATCTTTTTCCCTGAATTCAATAATAATAAAAAAAGTTATTATGGGTATTTAAATGTATTAAAATAAAAACTTTGTTCTTTCTACAAAAAATTTATTTTAATTTATTTTAAAGTTTTTTTTCAAAGGAAAATCTTTCTTAAAGTTTTTTTTCCTCTTTTTAGAAATGTTTTTCAGGCTGGTTTAGTTAACAACAAAAGATCAATTAAAAAATTATAAAATCAGTTAAAATGCTTCCTGGATTTTCAAAATATTAGAAAAATACATTACATAACAAAAATATAACCATAACAAATTGTTTATTTATAGATCTTGTAATTGAAAAATTGAGCCAATACTATGTGGTTGAAAGAGCCCCCCCCCCCCCCCCGAAGTGACTCAACACCGTTTGAAAATTAAAAATTCAATTAGTCTCACATGAAAACATGTCAAATAAAAAATATTGTGGCATTCTTTTAAATGGAGATTTTAACTTTGCAAAGATTGATTAGAAAGAAAAATTCATCGAAGAAACAAATAAAATAGCCAGTATGCTTATGGACTTTTATGGACTGCTTAGACAAATGTTCTTTATTTTAAAATATAAATAAGCCAATATTTCAATTGGATGATAAAACTGAAACTAATTTCTTAGATTTAGAAATAATTAAAAGTACTTTGCAAATATGTAAGAACATCATCCAACCATATGTAAGCTAGATCATCATCCAATCATATGTAAGCTAGAACATCATCCAATTAATTTAAATATGGTCATTACATTTTAAAATATAGTTACATTTATAGTTTGCTTGAAGCAATGGCAATGAAGTTAAAAAAACAAAAACAAAAAAAAAAACATCTATATTAAAGGAGACTACAATGAATTTAACAAGCACTTTAATATTATTGAATGGTTAAAGATATTCAAAAATTTGAATGCTAACGAGTATTACGAAAAATAATTAGAACATTATAAAGTTGTTTGTTATTTAAATATATCATTAACTAAGTCAAATAAAAGAAAAAAAACACCTTGATTTAACAAAAAAAAAAAGAACCTTGGTTAGACAAAAGCCTATTAGAATTGACTAAGGCAAAAAAAGATTTATGGATAAAGTGTAGAAATGCCTAATTCAGAGCTCAAGAACCTGAGGCGCAAGAATCCAAAAACAGTTTACCAATATATGAATATAATAAAACTCTAACTAAAGAATATACCTAAGCTCTCAAGAACAAAAATGGAAAAGTTACTTTTAACTTTTTTTAATTTTTCACCTCCCCGAGGCTGAGAAGGTCACTACAGCTGAGGAGGTGACTTTTTTTGTGGGTACAACCCTCTCTCAACTCTATAACACTGAAACACGAACCTCAATGAACAAGGCTGCTGCGCGGAGAAACAAGTTGAGCGCGGTACTACCATGGACATGGTGGGAATTGAACTCGGAACTTCTTGCTTATGAGGTGAGGGCTCTACCACTACACCACTACTGCATAACTGGAGACACAATAATGAACCACTTAACTAAGAACAGTTTACTGCCTGACTCTCAACCTTGTTCTGTAATATACAAAATTTTTGCACAAATTTACTTAAAACATACATAATAACCGAAGCGCTTAAAGACAATTTAGCAATAAATTTTCTAGACTTTGCTAAAGCCTTTGATTCAGTTCTTATGAAATTCAATAATAATGAACACAAAGTAGTTCTTGGTGTGATCAGCTCTGAATGGAAAAATATAATAAATAGAGTATCACCAGGATCAGTTATTGGGCCCTTTCTATTTGTTATCTATATAAATGATGTAACAAGATAAAAAAATTAAAAACTATTTTAATCATTAACACAGTCAAATGTTATAAATGTTATTGCTGGAATAAGCAATAACATTTATATTTATTTAAGTAAGTTAAATGGAGTGAAAAATGGCTCCAATTGTAATGACATCAAATGGGAAAAATACATCAACACAATTGGAACAAGATCTAATAGAAAGCTTTGTCAGATAAAGAATTTTTTTTGTTAATCAGATAAAAGTTCAATGAATTTGTATACATGTTATTAGTTAGTTCACACTTGGAACTTGCAGCAACAGAATCAAATACATCTAGAAAGTTAAAAAACATAAAATATAATGTAATAAATTTGTTGTGAAGGCTGAAAAGATTTAAATTGACTAAACTTTAAAGACAAAAAGAGCAAGCGGTGATAGAATAAAATAAGTAAAAATCATCCTCTTAGAATAACTAATAATAACAATAACAAAAGATCATATACAATACATAAGTATGCAATAACAAAAGATCATATACAGAAAATATGAAAAGCAACTCACACGCTCTACCATAAGATTTAACTTCTTCACAAACAGAATAATTACCAAATGGAATAGTTTAACAGAAGAGATAATCAATTTAGATAATGTGAAGATCTTCAAGAACAAGTTTGATCTTTTCAAAAACAATCAAAAAGAAATACAAATTTAACTGTAAAACAAATTATATATATCAATTAGTAGAAAACTTTATTTATTTCATACTGCATTTTATCAATAAAGACTCGTCAGAAATGAATGTTCAAATTGATAAAACTTCGATTTATACCAAAAATTAAATTACCGAAAGTTATAAATGCATTAACTACTGTAAATTATCTATCAATATCACTGTAAAAATCCACACATTAATGGAATATGCAGACACTACTATAAAAAAAATTCTTTAGAACTGTTTACTTTAGCTCTTTTTTTAAATATATTTTTAAAGGGGGATTTAATACGATTATTTTTTGAGCTCACTTATTTTTATAGCTTTTTCAGAGAAACTTATTTTTGTGTCTGTATTTAAAAATCAATTTCAATTTTGTTAAAATAAACATTCATGGTTTGCATGTGTAATTATTTTAAATTTTTCGTGTATGCATAATATGCATTTTTCTGGAAATATTATATGCAGGTGCTATTTTAATGATGAACCAAAATTAAATTAAGAGACATTGCATGCAGGACACGTACTAGTGCACGTAGGACACTAGTACATTTGACACTAGTGTTAATGACATGGTTTGTTTTTCTGTATTTCATCTGTATTTTAATGCTTAAAAAAATCAATTTAAATTTAAAATTAACCTTTTATTTATACTTGCGAAACCGCTGCAAAATGTACCCACAAGCAATTTGGGTATCATTAAGCAAAATAAAAAACATTCTAGTCTATATGATGCTTTTTGTGTTTTATTGAAAAGCAACTAAACTTAATTAGTTTCCTTAACTACTTTAATGGTTTTGTTTAAAGCAATCTTAAATTAAAAACACCCCTTAACTTTTTCGGCTTTATCTGATTAATCAAAAATTAATATAATGAGGATGATTTTAAGCTGAGGATTTTTTCTCTTAATATTTTCAGTGATATAATGATTTAAGATTTTATAAACAAGCTTTAAAATTTATTTCTAAGAGTTTTAAACATCATTTGAAAACATTAGAGTTACACACTAGAGTTGCACCTGTTTTATATTCAAGTATAATTAAAAATATACAGAAACACTTTATAATCTTTATCATTTGTAACGAAGTGATTGTTTAAAAACTCAGGCTTTCTTAGAAATAGGAAAATGATAGTTCTTCAAAATTTGCAACCTTCTAGTATGACTATCCTGTAGGCAGATAGTAATATCATTGTTGCACCAAGCAGATAGCACTATCATGTTGATAGCACTATCTGGTAATACAAAAATATCTAATAGCTCATTTAAATAATAATTATGCCTTATTTGATGCAATATCCTTTTGTCTCTAAAAAGAAAGCTCCTCCGTTAAAATCATTTAGGTGCAAATGATTGGTAAATTTAGTGTTGTCTTTTACACAGGCTGCACAAAACTTTTAAATATTTTAGGATTATTAAACAAATTTATTTTTCAAAAGTATATAAAATTGGGTCTCAAAATAAAATTAAATAAAGATTTGGAAAATAGTTTAGTACAAAATTTTAACTTTAAATACCTTATTTAAATCTTTTTTTTTGAAGCATTCAATTTTTTATATGTTTAATTGGCTTTCTAATAATATTCTTTAAATAACCTTTGCTTTTCTAATAATATTTTTAAATCACCTTTGCTTCACTAGAAACTCTTCTTTTAAACTTTGCAATTGGTTACATAACATAGTTATTTCTTCTTTGTATCTATGAATTATACAAGAAAAATCTTATATTCCTTTATACATTGCGGTAGTGGTGTAGTGGTAAGAGCGCTCACTTTGTAAGCGAGAGGTTCCGAGTTCGACTCCCACCACGTCCCTGGAAGTACTGCGCTCAACTTAGTTTCTCCGCGCAGCGGCCTTGCTTGGCAAGGTTCGTGTTTCGGAGTTAAAGAGTTGAGAGAGGGTTACACCACGAAGAACAACTAAAAAATGAAAAAACACAAAAAAATGAGTAGCCTCCTCGACTGTATTGGCCCCCCTCGGGCCTTGGGGAGGTGAATAATCTGAAAAAAAAACTTTACATATTTATATTGACACTACACACTTTTATCTTTGTTTAAAATTCATTGCTAAAAAAAGTTTAAAGAGCTAGAAAATACAATACAAATATATATATATATATATATATATATATATATATATATATATATATATATATATATATATATATATATATATATATATATATATATATATATATATATATATAAGGAAAACCATGGTTACCCTTTAACATCCTGTAGTAAAGATTTTGATTTCATATCTTCTTCTACTTTTGTTGTTTCTAATTTCTGATACAATTCTGAAACCATAGTACTTTTTTCATCCAATGAGTTTTTTAAATTTTTATTTTCTTCCTCTAATCTAAAAAATGTTTTAAAAAAAAAAGTAAAAAAAACTGAACTCTTTCATTGTGAACTAAAGTTACAAAACCTAAAAAATCATTTTTTTTTAAATTGTTATTTGAATTTGGTATTGTAATGTGTTATTGAAAATTTAAAAGGAAAAAACCCTTTGAATAGCTAACCAATTAAAAACCATTAAAAGCTATTTTTATGCCATCTTTTAATCTGTCATCTGAATCTAATCTGTCAGTTGAAATGTTGGAACTAGTAATTAAGGTTAAGGATGTGGCTAACCTTTCATTATCCTATTCGAATCTGTATTTCATTATCCTATTCAATTCTGTATTTTATTATCCTATTCGAATCTGGATGAAAATGTTTTTATTAACTCATACAAGATATTATTCATTCATTTAAGGTATTATTCATTCATTTAAGATATTATTCATTCATTTAAGATATTATTCATTCATTTAAGATATTATTCATTCATTTAAGATATTATTCATTCATTTAAGGTATTCTGCATTCAATTAAGGTATTATTCATTCAAGGTATTCTGCATTCAATTAAGGTATTATTCATTCATTTAAGGTATTATGCATTTATTTAAGGTATTATTCATTCATTTAAGGTATTATGCATTCATTTAAGGTACTATGCATTCATTTAAGGTATTATTCATTCATTTAAGGTATTATTCATTCATTTAAGGTATTATGCATTCATTTAAGGTATTATGCATTCATTTAAGGTATTATTCATTCATTTAAGGTATTATTCATTCATTTAAGGTATTATGCATTCATTTAAGGTACTATGCAATCATTTAAGTTATTATGCATTCATTTAAGGTATTATGCATTCATTTAAGGTATTATTCATTCATTTAAGGTATTATGCATTCATTTAAGGTATTATGCATTTATTTAAGGTATTATGCATTCATTTAAGGTATTATGCATTCATTTAAGGTATTATGCATTCATTTAAGTTATTATGCATTCATACAAGGCATTAAACATTTATTGTTATTTATTATTTTTTTATTTGTATTTCTCTGATAATATATCTTTATTCTGAAACATTTTATTTCAGATTATTTATATTTTTAAAAATTTTTTTAATAACATTTTCATTTCCAACAAGGCTGCAAGCAACCATGATTAGAGTTAGAAGTTACTGGAACAGAGAAGATGAAGTTTATAGAGCAAGACAACAATTAAAAGATGACTTAAAAAATTGCAAATTATATGAATCAGACAAACAAGATGAAGGAAGCGAATTGCAAAGAACTGATGTTTGAGGAAAAAAACTAGACAAATAAGAATTTTCAAAACTTAAAAGGATGTCACAGTAAAAGGATGAGACTTAAATAAATGACGAGTAACACAAGAATGAGTTTTAGTAGATGGCACAAGAGACGCAAGCTCTTTAGAGTAGAGCCCCTTATAATTTATAGAAAAGAGAAAGAAAAACAACATTGCAACAATGTGATAATGGTTGGAGGTTGGCTGCAAGAGCAGGTTCAATTATGTTTACATTGTGTTTTTGCACTTTGTCTAAAAGAGAAAGGAGATCATTGGAAGATCCGCCTCAGATATGGCAACAGTATTCAATACAAGAACGAATTTGAGATTTATAGAGATAAAGAATAGAATCCAGAGTAAGAAAGTGGCGAGCATGATAAAGAGATGTAACTTTAGCAGATGCTAATTTTGCAATGGATTTGATATATGGTTTCCAAGAAAGATCGAAAGTAAGAGTTCCTAGAAGATGAAGGGTAGATGACTCATAAAGTATATTACTGTTCATAAATATAGGAAGATCTAGATTATTGTGATAATGATTAGCAGGAAAAAAAAATTTTGTTTTATCTGAGTTAAAGTTCACCAGCCACCAAGAGTCCCATGCTGTATCAGAAATGAGATCCTTTTCAAGTTCAAATGCCCCCTCCAAGCAATCAGAGAGTGTTGACTTCTTATCAAACTTTTAGGAACAGAAAATTTGCAAGTTATTTTTTGTGTTTGAACAACCTTGTCATGCACTTCTATTAGAGTACATAAAAACCGCAATACATAGTTACATTTATGAACTCAGTGGGTTTATAACAACAGCATATGACATAGTACGACAAAAGTATAGCATATTACAGCATTAAAAAAGTGTTTTTTTTTAAAGCAGCAACTGTTAGAAATGTTTTAAATAAAACAAGGGAATTTCAAAAAATAACATAAAATTTTATTTCTAAATCAAAATTATTCAGCTAAATAAAACATGAATTATTGCTAATATCATTAAAACCACTCATCATGTTTTTGAATGTATGATAACTACGAATTAAAAAAAATTCCAATAAATAATTAACTTGGTTTCTTTTTTACCATAAAAATAAATATTGTTTTACTAAGATTTTTTTACAATGGCAAGACAAAAATATAAGGCGAAAACTTGTAGCTCATAACGAAGACTTCAGTATTCAGATAGTCAATCATGAAATGCTATTAATGCGGTTAAAAAAGGTATGATTGTGTAAAAAGCAAGAAAGACGTTCGGAAATAATTATCAGACAATTCGTGGTAAAATATCTAGAAGAACTACTTTGAAGATACAACACTGCAAGTATGAATCAGTACTAGTTGAACACATTGAAAACAAGTTACCTACATGCACAAGAATAGGATTTGCCATGTATGTAGTACAGCTATTAAATGCTGTAAAAAAATAAATTGAATTCCAACAATATAAAAAAACAATTTACTAACAACTAGGGATGGCACTTTTACTTATTTTGATGTAAAAACACGAATTAATTTTAAGAATAAATTACTTTACATAACTCATATAAAAATATATAATTTACTTACATTTAAAAGTAATTTTTTTTTTTACATAAATTATATAACCTGTAAAACTTAATTATTTAAGTTAAGTTTTTTAAATGAGTTTTCAAATAAGAAACTGTTACTGGAAAAAGTAGTTTACTTTTACAAGTAAAAGTTATTTGCATTTTACTTTTACTTGTAAAACTTACTTTGAAAAGTAATTTTGGTTATAATTATGTAAAAAATTTATATCAAAATGTAATTTACTTTTTATATGTAAAAAAAGTTGTTTATGAAGTAAACTTACGTAAATATAGTATTTAAAAAACATAACACTTACTTTACAAAATAAAATAAAACTGCATCATAACAACAAATTACTTTTACACTTAAAACTAATTAGCAAAAACAGCTTACATAAAAGTAATTTCAAAAAAATTGTTATTTACAATTATAAATAAAAGTAAATTTTTTCTTTGAAACTTTATACTTTACTTATTAAGTAAGTAAAATGTAAGTTATACTATTTACTTTCTCAAAGAACAGTCATTTCATGTTGATTTAACATAAATTTTGAGATAGGTAGCATATTTAAATCCATTGCCTGGCCACAATGTTTTTTTTTGGCAGGAGGAGGGGTGGGGGTAGGAGTGGGTGAGTGGAGGTAAGGAGGAATAATTTCTAAGCTATGGGTAATTCATGCATGTGTAAACCTTGACTAATTCAGTGTTCGTTTGAGCGCGCTTTTTCTCCAGTTTTTTTCTTTGTATTTGCCTTTTCAATCAAGTATTTTGTTATGGTAATATGACACAATATAACAATTATGGTATCTGAAAGGACATCAACTGCTAAAACAGTTTTCAAAAAATTATAAATCATTTAAACTATCTGATATTTCTATGATTAAAGGAGTGTTTATCAAATATAACCTTTTATTGCGTTTTATCATATATAATCTAATTGAAAAAAGATGGTAAGGAAAGCTAGTCAATCTTTTACTATAGGTTGTGGGCATCCTAATAATCTCCTTTTTGTTGCATTGATGTCCAACCCCCACAAGGATGATTAGAAAAGTAAAATCTTATTCAATTAAAATAGTGCTTTAAAAAAAACGTAATTTTTTTTGCAAACGTTAGTTTGATTTCACAAGTTGTTTGTAGGCTATCAGTTGTCCCAGAACCTTGCAAGTGATTTTTAACTACCTTCCAGACTAGCTAGAACTCTAAAACTTTCAGCATTTGTGTAAATTTAATAAACGTACATGTTAAAATTGTTTTCAGAGCCAACTGGAGAACTCCACTTTTTAGAATCTCTTTTTTTTTTGATTCTACTTTATCTTTCAAACTTTACTTAGATTTTACTTTATCTTGACAGCATTTGTGAGATCCTGATGAATATGCATGTTTAATTTGTTCCCTGAGCAAGGGGGGCCATACCCTTATTTTTTTTCTGTGATATTTTATTTTTCTTTAAAGTTGAGGTTTATAACTTTTTAGAAAGAAAGATTTTTTGCAAAACAGCTTTGAAAAGGTATTTTTTTGATTTATTTGTTTTAGTATTAATTTTTTTGTCGGGAGGAAATAGGTTAGTGGCCCTGATAAAAATTTACCTAAAAGGAGCCGACATATTAGTAGCTATGCTGCTGCTTTTCGCTTCTCTTATTCAACGTATCATTGTCAGGGCTGTCCCGAAGAGGTCTCTCATGTGGAGGTGGGGTGTTGTATGTGTTTTTTGCCAACCAGTGACACACAAAAAAAAAGAAAAAGAAAAAAAAAGTCCTTGATATTTGACATTTGCCGACTATACTTCAAAACTGCCAACTAAAATGCTAAATGTACAAATGTGTTAACTCAAAGCATATAAACAACTTTGGGGAAGGAGGGTGACAACTCCTATACCCCTTTTTGGAAATATACCTGAAAAATTAATATATAAGTAGCTGAAATACCAAATTCTCCTGTTTTAGTATGTTATTTTAGAAAAAGAGAAATATTTTTCTAGAATAACATACTAAAACAGAAGAAATATTGCATAAATAACAGAAGGTTTGAATAATTTTATTTTTTTAACATATAAAAAAATTGGATTAAAAAAATATTATCCATGAAAACATAAATTAAACAAAATACAAGATTTAATTTTAAATTGATTTAAATACAAGTGGTATTGCGTAGTATTATCAAAAGCAATGTAAAAAGGTTTAATAACTTGAAAATGCGGCAATCACCAAACCGATTAGAATTACGTAATCAACAGCATTTTTTAACTGATAGTATTATTATATAGTTACGTACAAATGAGGTCTTTTAATGTGTTGTTAAAAACCATGTTAAACTTGTTTAAAGACTTTATGAATAACCAATAGTATAATGATGTTTACTTGTGTAAATTTTGAGATACAATATTAATATAATTATAAAAAACCAATGATTTTGGTTAATTTATATACTTTTGGTAAGTAAAACATACTTAAGTGCCAAACTAAAGTATGTTCTTCTTTATATCACATTAGAACGTTTAGGAAAAGATTTAAACAACCACCTCATTTGGTTAGAGTGTAAACTTTATATTATCCTAACTTTTGAATTTTGAAACCTGTCAACTTAAATTTAGTGTAAGAAAATAAAAAAATAATTGCTAATTTGTTGCCCTCAGATTTAGAGGGTATGCTGTGTTTTAGGGTATTTTTGTTTCCAGGCTCTAATCATCACAAGTTTTAATTTTTAATCTACGTATAAATCATTGCTTAGACACAGCTCGGGTTATTCGTATATATTACACAGTGGCTTAGCAAAATATTTTTGGTCAGTAGGCAGACGTGGCCCAGGTGCCTAATTTCTGTTTCTTTGGAACAATAACTTTTACTAAAAAAATCAAAACTCTTTAAATATATCTTGAGGCTCCAAAATCTTGCGGCCCTGGACCTAGTTGCTTGTGGGATCATAAGTTTTGCTTACACTGCCCTTGCTGTAGTTAGGTCACTGATACTACACTCAGATAATGATATTTAAATAAATAGTTCTAAATTTTAATTGCCCATACAATACTGTAGTTTTTAATACCAATGCCGGATTAAGACTTGCAGGGTCTGGGGACATTTTTCTTATTAAAGTGGCAAAAAAAACTTACAAAAATAAAGCACCTTCTTAAACATTTTGGGGCTCCTAAATCTGCGGGACAAGGGGTTGTAGCCCCCATAATCCGGGACTGCTTTCCCTCCTTAAGTTTTCAATAATAAAAACTTTTATGCAAAAAACCTGTAAAAAGAACTGACAATTATGCCAATTATGCCCTTCAAGTAGTCTTCAAATAGTCTTCAAATAGTCTTCAAATAGTAAATACAACCCTTTCTTTTTTTTTGTAGAATAAAAGTAAATTTACTTATTTTATATAGATTGTAAGCTTATGTAATTTAAATTTTATTTTATATAGATTGTAAGCTTATGTAATTTAAATTTTATTTTATATAGAATGTAAGCTTATGCAATTTAATCTTTATTTTATATAGATTGTAAGCGTATGTAATTTAAATTTTATTTTATATAGATTGTAAGCTTATGTAATTTAAATTTTATTTTATATAGATTGTAAGCTTATGTAATTTAAATTTTATTTTATATAGATTGTAAGCTTAAGTAATTTAAATTTTATTTTATATAGATTGTAAGCTTATGTAATTTAAATTTTATTTTATATAATTTATTATTAATAAAAATTTGTTATTACTTTTAAAATAAAACTCCTACTTAAAAAATATTACTTTGTAAATTTGATTTACATTTGGTAGCATAATACTTTTATGTAATTTACTTTCATATGCAAGTTATTTTTTAATATAATTTTTTTTTAATTAGTTACTTTTATAGGTAAATGTAAATTACAGTTTGAGGAACTTTTATATTATGTAATGTATAATATTTTTAAAAGTAATTAACTTTTAAATGTAAAAGTAAACAGCTTTTTCATGTGACTTACTTTTACATATAAAAGTAAATTACTTTTTGATGTAATCTTCTTTTACATAACTTACTTTTGATAGTAAAAAAACTTACATTTTAAAGTAAAAGTAGTTTCAAAAAAATTAATTACTTACACAGAAATGTAAACTTACATTAAACATTTAAAATTACTTATGCAATTTACTTTTTGATAAAAATTGTGCAAGTAAAAAAAAAGTAAGTAAAAGAGCCCTACTAACAACTAACTAACTAACTGTTAACTTGTTGTTACTACTAACAATTTAAAACATATTTAAAGCAGCAACATTAATTGAAAGGATTTGTAGTTTGGAATTATAGGCCTGATGGAGTGTAACCACAAAAAGTCATCAAACTCCTTGTTTTCGGGAAAATGAATACAATTGAATAATTTTAATTAAGGTTTTTGATTCACTCCTAACAAGGAGTGAATCAAAAACCTTAAAACTCATTCTGATTTACTTCTAACTATTAAGTAATGATAATTACTTCTAATACTTGGTAATTTCTAACAAGGCAACTATTAAGTTAGGGGTTACAAAGAATAGAGTTAAAGAGCAAGAAAACAATTGACAGAAGACTCAAAAAGTTGAAGATTGTATGCTTTAGGAAAACATGAAAATGGCAATTCCAAAGCATTGAAGTGCGGGACAAAAGATGAATAAAATTTTTAGAGCACAAAAAGACAGATACAGTAAAAAAATGCACCTTTTCTAAATGATGAGTCAAAGAATGAGTTTTTGTTGATGGAACTTTAGATAATAGCTTTTTTGAGCAACAATCAAGGTAGTATTTGGAGAAAAGAGAAAAAGATGCAAACTTACAACAATAGGAGAGAGACTGAAGCTTGGTTGATAAAGCTAGTCCAAATACATTTACAATGCGACTTTTTCTAGAAGAGAAAGAGCATCATTAGAAAAACCAGCCCAAATATGACATTAATTTTTCTTACAGGGATGAATAACAAATTTGTAGAAGTAAAGAATGGAATCAGGAGTAAGATGATAGCAAGCACAATAAAGAGAAGCTTAGAAGTGCCAATGCTAACATTGCAGTTGATTGTATATATGTTTTCTATGAGAGGTCAGTAGTGAATATTAATCCAAAAAAACATAAAGAAGAGGACTGAGAGAAGACTCAGTGAGAGAGTTGCCAATATAGGATGTTGGCAATTATGCAACTGTTGTTTCATGTAAATAACTAAGTTTTGTTGGAGTTAAATCTCACAAGCCACTGCAAGCCCCAAGCTGTTACAGTTTTATTTTGATTGCTTAGAACAGGCTGTCTGTTCCAGAAACAATAAAGGAAATAATAAATGACCAAGGATAGAGCCTTGAGGTACCTCAGAAGTTAACAGAAATGACTTTAATACTGCAGTTAGAAAGAAATGATTTGACAATCTCAAAAATTTGCCCAGACACACCATATGAGGCAAGATTATGGAGAAGTCCAGGATGCTGTTAGATGTCTAAATAGCTCTTGTCTGGCTGCCCCAATCTAATGCACGATAGAATATTTCAGTGAACAAGTCAGTCATAGAAAGAGAGGATCGAAAACTGATTTTCAAAGAGTAAGTTATTAGACTCAATATGTTAGAAATTTGTTGATTGAACAAAGACCTTGCTAATAAAGAAGTTTGATCGAACGATAGTTTGAAGGACCAGAGTGTTCTTTAGAGTTTTTAAAAACTGAAATCACAGATGCCATTTTCTAACAGGCAGGATGGCAAGAAACAGTCAAGCACTTATAAAATCGTTTTGAGAGAATGGAAAAGAGTTCTGGAGAACACTTTTCTAAGACTATGACAGGAATGTTGCCTGGATCACAAGCTGTAGAGTTTAATTGAGAAATGACTTTAGCAACAGAAGCCGGAGTGACTTGGATATCTAACAATGGGTTAACTTTTTTAACTGGAATGCAGGAAGAGTATTTCCATTAGATTCAAGAGTCTTATTAGAAGAAAAGTTCTATGCAAATAGTTCTGCCTTACCCTAGGGAAAAGTAATCCGATCAGAACTAAAGATGGAATGCTTGATTTACCTTAGTTAATGACACTGTTAAAGATTTTCCATAAGTCTCTAGAAGCTTACTTCTGAAAAAAGATACAAGATTTAGTAAACTGAGAATAATTGAGATAAAAGATTTATAGAGATCACTGCATGGTCAAAACTACCTAAAGGAGATCAAGAGAAACTTAACACAAGTTAGGGTCAGAAAAAAGACACAAATCAAAGAATGAAGGTAAATGACTAAGGTTGTCCGGAAAAAGTTAACTATCTGAGTAAGAGATTGAGAAATACAGAAGTTATGGGCTTTAGAGCCAGCAGGGTCAGTGATATTAGAACGAAGCCATTCAGTGCGATAAGCATTTAAGTCACCAATAACAATATTGTTGGCAGAGGAGTAAAGAGAAAGGGCTTGGTCAATTCGATCAGAAATCACATCTTAAAAAGAACAGTCTTGAGAAGGAAAACAACAAAGTGAAAGCAGTGAAAAGATGCTAAGCGGAGACAAATGTGAGACAGTGGATTCAAACCTAATTTCTAGACAAAAAGGTGAACTGATGCGTAAATATACATTTAAGAAAAGCATGTGACTATTGCAGCCCTTGAAACTAGAATCAGTAATTTTCAGTTGACCTCAGAATTTTAAAATTTAATTTTATTAGTAATTTCAAATAAATTAAAAACGACAAAAAGAATGTTTTATTTAAACTCTAAATAAAAAAATTAATATAAACACGAAAAAAAGAACAATTTATTTAAATTCTGAATGAAATTCTTTAAAAAGAACAGCAAAACAAATGTTTTGCTTAAATTCTAAAGAAATTGTTAAAATAAAAACAAAAAAAAGAATGTTTTATTTAAATTCTAAGTAAAATTTTTTTAAATAAAAATAGCAAAACAAACATTTAAATTCTGAACAAATTAATTTAACAAAAACAACAGCAAAACAAAAGTTTTAAATTCTAAATGAAATAATTAAAAGAAAAAACAAAGATTTTAATAAAATTCTAAATTGTTAAGAATTTTGATTGTTAAAAGCAATGTTTTATAAAATAATAAAATAGCTAAAATCAAAGTGGTAGTGTGTCGTTAAAGTAAAATGTTTAAAAGCAATTTTTTTCCAGATTTTATATTTGTTATTATAACGTTGCATTAAATTAACTTTTTATTAATTATTTAACTTTATACTTTGTCAATAGTTTTATATTATTAATTGCACTTCAAATATATTCAAATATATTTAATTCCTTTTTATTAAAATTTTTATCATGAGATAGAAACCAGTAATTTTTTTGCTCTTATGTTTTTTCACTTTTCACTCTTATGTTTTTTCTAATTCCAAGGGCTGCTATTGGAGTCTTTGCGAATGGAAGGATATTAACACTGAAATCCAGAGATAAAAACTACTGAATTCTCAGAAAGAGCAAGCAAGTTTGGTGAGCATTGCATAAGGTAAGATTTAACTGATATTACTTCGAAGACCACACATGTTTGTAAAAGATGAAACAGTTGTGTTTTTTTATATTATTACTTTTAGTTACTTTGGACATTCACTCCTAAGAGATGAACTATGCAGTTGTCTCAGTTCTGCTAAGTAACCTAAATTGTAACTAAGGGCTCCTCATGTGCTTTCGGCAATGAACACCAAAAGCACTGACAGCTTTACAGCTGTTGATGGAATGAGTCTCTCTGAGAGCTACTACAGAGTTTGAGAAACTACCGGCCAGTTTTAGAACCAAATAACTAAAATACTTGAAACCATTAAAATACCAGAAATACTGAAAAATATATATTTAGTTAATTATATTTCTGAAATAAGAGTACCTTTCTGTTTCTTCTTTCCTTCTATTTGACAAACTGAAAACAAAAACTATGTTTTAATTGTTTAATCTATTAATAATTTAAATGTTTTAATTTATACTTAAATAATAAATATAAAACAATATTAAAAAAAAAACGTTTTTCACCTCTTATTGTATTCTATTTCACGAACTAGCCTTTCTTGTTCAGAAACACTTTGTTCTTGAGTTCTCTGTAACTAATATAAATATATATATATATATATATATATATATATATATATATATATATATATATATATATATATATATATATATATATATATATATATATATATATGTATATATAATAAAAAAATTTATTAGTTTGTGCTCAAAAAGAAGCAAAAGTAAGATTATATTCAAGTAAGAAGTTAATTGATGAATTAAATCTAAATCTTCAAGTTCAAACCAAATCTAATATTTATGAGTTAATTACTATTTTAACAAACAAATCTAACGAAAAAAAATAATAAGAATTACCATTATTTTAAAATAAAACCTGAACTGAAGGAAAAATACTATAAATTGCAAAATGACATAAATTATATAACCAATTTTGAAAAAAAAAATTCCCAATCAAATAGTAAAACCAGAATACTTATTTTAACAAATATTAATCTTTTCCACCCCTTTTTATGCATTTTTTCATCTTTGTTGTTTTGGTATTAAAATAACAATATATTTTATTAAATAAAATATATTGTTCATTATTTATAAAGTTTAATAATGATTATATACACAAAGCTTGAAATAGGTGATGAACTTTGGCGCCTCTCTGACTGTTTTTGAAGCATTCCTGAAAGGACAACTAAGGACTTCTCATTATTTTTACTAAAATGTAAAACAGCTGCCTGCCCTCTTTGGGTGGGTCTCAGGAGCAGACAAAAGAACACTAAAGTCCAGGACCTATTTTGACCCCTGTATAACCACATACAGGGGTATCTATGTTGTTAGTAGTTATACATACATATAACTACAAATACCATAGGTACCAAATGTTTTAGGTATAAAAAATTTAGTAATAAATAGTAGAATATAAAATTTCTATTTACATTAGAAAAATATGACAATGACACAAATAAATTTAATTGTAATAAAATAACTAATAACATAGTAACCAATAACATGTTCTTTCCCCATCACTACCCAATTTTTATATTTTGAATTTTATACAACAGCTTAATTGTGCCCTAATTGTGGAATAAAACTGATAATTTTTAGACTTTAACCTCAGGAAGTACAACATCAGTAACTTTAACTTTAGGGAGTACAATATTAGCAGCTTTAACTTTATCAATAATAATTTTTTATATTTTTTTATGAATTTGTAACATTTATAAACAATTGTGGCAATTTTTAGAATTGATAAGCTAGAATATGCAAAAACATGCGAAATGCGCCTTTTTACATATTCATGGCAAAATTGTTATATGCGTGATAATGCGTGCATAATAAATAAAACTTTTGTCAACTGTTTATTGTTTTTGTGATTCTGACTCATTTTTTTACATTAGTAATTTTAACTAAAAATATTTGAACTTTGGTGCCTATAAATAGGAAAAGGTAAAGATATATCAAACAAAAAAAATTCAAAAATATCTGCTTTGTTAAAACATTCCAATCACTCCCAAAGAAAAATAGCAAATTTAGTTTCTGCGATAAAAGTAAGCAGAATTAAGGGTAAACTTGATAAAAAAGTACCTGTACAAAGTGCCAGAAGTGGAAAATGTGGCAGACCACACATCACTATCCCAAGAGATGAATGGGCAATTCATAACATTTGTGTTAAAAACCGAAGAAAAAGAACAAAAGCAGTTACTAAAATCATACAAGAAGCCTTGACTTGGTCGGGAAGCGGGCTTCACTCTCAAGTACTAACCATGGAAATAATATTTAGTTACAAAAAACTGGCCAGATATTTTAGTCATTTTGAGAACATTTAAGTTTATGTATATCCATAAAACAAAAAATTTTTGTTTTACTATTTTTTTAATTCTATTGGTTCAAAAAATATGTTGACTAAGCGAAATAAAGTTCTAGAGTATTCTGTTGAAATTTTTTAAAAATTGCATTATTCAAGATTTGTTAAGTTTTGAGATTTCTAGCATAAATTGTTTTAAGAATATTTTATCAAACAAACTATTTCTTTAATACTATGGCTCATTATATGGCTCATTCTTGAAGCCACATCTGCAAAGCCGTAAATCTTTTAAACTATTATAATTTGTTTACAAAAATAGATGTTTTAAATATATATTTTTTAAATTGTCAAAATTTTGAAAGTTTATTTATTATAGATTTTATTAGTATATTCTTACTTCTTATTTAAAAAGTATGTATTTTTTATGTAAATGTAATTTTGTGTATCTGTTTTTTATTCTAATGTAATCTCTTAAAGCAATATTTACTATTTATTATGTAAACAAAAAGACTTTTAATAATAATTGCGTTTTCAATGAAATTATTAATCATCAAAACTAATAAAACTATTTATCAAATAAACATACAAGAAGTTTCTGGTTACTAAATACAAACATGCATATAAAGTAACTCGCGGATGAACAAGCACAGCGCCTGAGGTCACGACAGAACAAAAATATATATGTGTGTGTGTGTGTGTGTATATATATATATATATATATATATATATATATATATATATATATATATATATATATATATATATATATATATATATATATATATATATATCAGAGGCGTGGTGGCCCCAGAGGCTATGCGGGATTCCCGCATGGGCTTTTCACTTTTTAATCTAAATATGGGCCTTTTGGCAAATTTTAATTTTTTCAAAATTTTATAGAAATTCCACAATCATTTACAATATTTCTGTTTACACAAATTAAATTTTATTAATCACTTGATATAAAGTCTTCAGCTTTGAGCGCAATTATATTAGTATTTTGCATAATAATAATATTGCTCTGAAAACAAAGTAGATGTTTTAAGACGTATTATGATATAATTTTTTCATAAGAAAAATTATGAACCCATAAATGGTTTTTAACGATCGTAATGTTGACGAAATAAATTTACATAAGCCCACATACTCAACAATAATAATAGCTATTATTATATAATTAAATTAACTTAAATTAACTTAATTTAAAAATTTAACCCCAAAACATTTTTCTTTGATAAATTAAATCGCAATACAATTACAATATAGTAATTGTATAGCGTTTTAATTCATTTAAGAAAAATGTTTTGGTGTTAAATTAAGTTTTATATAAATAAGTATCGAACTCATGTTTTGCATTTTTGTAACGTTTCGAAACAGATATAAACTTGTTTTATGATAAATAAAGTTTTTTATTTTTATACAGTTTATATTATTGTATGTTAAATAAAGAATTCACTCCGTAATATCCTATCCTCAGACAGATTAAAAAAGGAATACATATTTAAATATACAATATATATTAAAAAAAACTATCCGAGTAGAAGGCGGCGTTGTTCATGGCTTCCTGCTGCAAATATATTAACAATTTCATCTAAAGGGATTTGCTCTAAAATATCCGGATTGTAGTAACATAGTAACGTATCTCGCGTATGTTCCTGGGTCGATTTGTTTCTTAACTTGCTTTTTACATGTTTAAGAGCAGAAAATACTCTCTCACACTCATCAATATCAACACTTATCGTCAAAATATGGTGATATATATGAAACGTATTTTTCATTGCCAAAGATCCGCCTAATGCTCTCCGTTGCAGAATATATCTAAAGTATGGAAAAATAACCATAATTAATTTTAAAATATATGAACACATAATAAAATATGAAAAACTTACTTGTAAGTGCATACAAAACATTGGTGCACAAGATGATTCTTTTCTTTATGAGCTCCTGTTTTGTAGTCATTTTCTGCCAATACGCGTTCTTCGTTATCTGAATTTTTTGCTTCGCTATCTTCCATTTCATTGTCGTCATTCAGTATCCCGATTCGACGTAAGCCAAAAGCTTTCAAATAGAGTCGAAGTATTTTGAGTTCTTGTCCAAGACTAACACAATCAATGTTGTTCAATGAGGGGAATTTTGCAATATTTGTATTGAAATTGTACGCATCAATTTCTTTGTCAGTCTTACAAATCAGCATATTTGGACATACAATTTCACACAAAGTATTCAAATCTTCGCATCCTTTATCACTAAATCTAGCACGCATCTCTGTCAATATATTACCGAATATTAAAGAACGTATTTCTTGAAATGTTGATCTCGGAAACGCATATAGCTGTTTCATACGGACACTGCCACCACCGTTCCCGTATGCTATACTTAAACGTTGTAAATCATTTTTCAACTCTGAGTTTTCAGGATCTAATTTCATGATACCATATATATTTCTTTGAAGTACCTATAAATATAATAGTTAACATGCAAATATTTTAACATTAGAATGTATATGTATCAAAATATTCTTTTAACAAGGTTAAATAATTATGAAGCAATAAAACAAGATAATTCAAAGTAATTTAATATTGATATTATTACCTTGCAATATGAATCAGCATATCTCCAGAAGTGGTCAAATTTTTTTCCAGTTTCTTCCAATTTCAACAGGGTTGCAGAGATTAATTGATTCACGCTGGAATAATTGCTATCTCGAAACTGCATTATTGCCATCAAATCCAAAGTAGAGATTAATTGAACAACTAATCCATCGTTAACTTGCTTCTCGGCATCCTCACTGTTAAATCTACCTATTAAACTAGTTACAGCCTTGCATCTTCCTTGCCACTTATGCGTAAGGAACTTAGCCAGTTTTCTACTTCCACCCTGATTATGCTTGCTTCCGTTGACTGTATTCACAAATACTGCACATCTCTTGTAACCTGCGTTTACAAAGTTAAACAGGTTTTGAAGCATAGATAACAGCTGCTGAATTGAAGGATGATCAATGAGGCTACAATGGTCAACAACAGCAAGACTAAGACGATGAGAATGACACCAAATGTGTTGATTCACATTTTGAGTAGCTTCACGAAAATGGTCCGCAAGCTTTGTCATCACTGATGCACCGTCGAAACAGTGCGCAATGCAATTCGCTTTCCAGTCAAGGTTTGCTTTGTCCAACATATTAGATATGTCTGTAAATAAATTTGTTGCTCTTCCACGAGTTATTTCACACATATCAATCAACCTCTCTTCAATGACTATGTGTAATGGAATGTAAGAAACGTACTCATCGATTTCCACTTGGCGTTACTTCTGAATGGTACGAATTACAAGACACATCTGGTTGCACAGAGCTATATCTGTTGTTGAATCAGCTTGTATACTAAAAACACCATTTTTATTTATTAGGCTGATAATTCGCTTTTGTATTTGAGTAGTCAAAACTTTCAGTAGTGCATCAAAGGTGTCGTTACTAAGCCAGGTAATTTTTGATCCTCTGACAACTGCACCAGCTTTTTTACCAAACTTACATTTTTGCGATGTCTTTTCGTTGGCTAAAAGCTGCCTCAAGTGTTCATTAAGCATTGGATCCACTGTTATAAAAAGTTTTAACAAGGCTTGAATGTTTCCATGCCGCAAATAAGGTTCCAAAATTAATGTTGTGTAGATGGTGTGATCTTCCGGTTGGGTCTAACGGACATCCAGTCACGAAAATGTTGTTAGCATCACCATTAAAACATATACATACACTGCAAAAATATTTCTCTCTCTTCTGGTTAAAGCTGAGCCATGTACGTACAGTTTCATCTTGTTCGTTATCAATATTGCGTTTATAACCTCTGGATACTGTATTCTTTACAGAGCTTGGTTAAATTGGATGGGTACAAGTTATAAAACTTACCTCTTGTCCCGCTGCTGGCCTTTGCCAAAGTTTAATTGAATCATCTATGTTATCCAATGTTTGAAGGGATTGAATACTAATATGGTCTGACGTTTTCGAAATTGAAAAGTTAACTGAATTAATGTAACTAGAAACCTCGTCTGTAATTGCTTCAAAGGTATCATTGGAATCAGATGGTATAGGAGTAGTTGATGATGATGCAAAGAATCCAGGGAGAGTTTTTTGTCCCGATTGCAATATCTTTAACTCAGCTTGGATTTTTTCTTTCTTCTTTTCCCATCCGGATTTCTGTTTTTTCATATTTTTCTGGAAAAAAAAACTTTTAAAATGATAAATCACACACTAATACACACGCAATTAAAATTGAACAAAATTTAGAATACATTAACAATTATAAATGAACAAAAAAAAAAAAAAGTACCTTTTAAGTGCTTTGTTCGAATCTTTGTTGAAATATTATAATAAAAAAATATCTTGTTAGTAAATCTGTTACTCATATCATTTTACTCACTGAGTCAATTTTCATGAGTATTTATACATGTCAATAACAATTAAGATAACCATAAAATTACTCCCCGCTATCAATTAAAATAACTTGCACAAGTTTTTAATATGTAACTCCAACGAGTTTAAAAATATGTATAACATAAATAACCTTTTAAAAATAGCGTAAAACCATATTATTTAACGAACTTATTTTAATTGAGGTGTGGGAGTACCGCAAATATTTTTAAATAAAATTTGATATTACAACTAAACACTTTATATATTTACGACACATTTTTATTACTATTAATTATAGGTAAGTTTAAAATGAATTATAAAGACTCCATGGCTTTAAATTTTTTTATTTTCATTGATTTATTTTTGTTTTTTTTTTGAAATGAAAAAACACTAAAATAGCATTTTTTTAAAAATATGAAATACTTTTCAATTAAGTAACTGCTAAATAAAACTACGTTATAAAAACTTTTATGTTTAAATTATGTCAATAACGGCACCATTTTTAGAGCGGCATTTTTGCTGTTGTGAGTTAATGCGAAAATGTTAAGAAAGGTTAAAACACCGAACTAAACAAAAGCATAAACTATCTATAAAAAGAATTTCTTATTTTTCAAGATTTTCAATATTTAATTTAGAATAAAATTATTTATAATTTAAAAAAATTTATATTATTATACAATAAAATATATATCATTATATAATAATAGAAAAATTAAAATCTTTGATTTTTAATTTTGTGTTGGGCTATGTTCTTCAAACAATAAAATACTAATCGTATTTGCTTGCGGTAAAGTTGTGTTTTAAGAAAATCAACACACAAAGGTGGTCGCTACATCGTGTTGTAGCCATTTTTTATTTTGAAGTATTACAAACAATACTATTAATTACAAATAGTATTATCTCAACTTGTTAGTTTGTATTAATGATTTATTAGAATAAGGTCAGTTCTTATATATATATATATATATATATATATATATATATATATATATATATATATATATATATATATATTTTCGTATGGGCCTTTACATCAAGCATATATGGTATAATCCCGCATATATAGGCCTTTTAATAAAAATCCCGCATGGGCTTTTTAGAGCCACCACGCCCCTGATATATATATATATATATATATATATATATATATATATATATATATATATATATATATATATATATATATATATATATATATATATAGAAAGTTATTAGATATAAAGAAAAGTATTTAAGTTCTTAGATATTTACTAACTCTAACTATTTTCGCTTCAGTTGCCATTCTTATAAACTCGTTATACTTAAAGTTACTTTTTTCTGTTTTAAATATGAATTAAAATTAAATAACCCACTCACTATACATCATCAGCGATATTGTGAAGCAGTTCCGCTTCCTCTTTATATAGTATTTTTAACCTTTTTAGTTGATTTCTATTGAGTTAATTTAATTTCTACAGTAACTCAATGATTTAATTATTTCACTTGAAGACCATAGGGGAAAAAGGGCACATGTTAAGGGGACATAACTCAAATAATTTTCCAATTATTTAAGTTATGTCCCCTACTATATAAACATAAGCCTGAAGGTTTGCAAAATAGTAAAATCTAACCCAAAAAAGGCCTATGTAATGCTATATAGATCTATGTAATGCTATAGTTATAGGAGGCTATAGCCTCCTCTAACCCCTAACTCTCCTTAATTCAGCACTGGAAATAAGACACGAGTATATAAATAAAAATTATATTATACTCTTTGATAAAAAAAAGAACATTTGTTTCCTTATTAAGCAATCGTAAGTCCTAAACGTAATTTATTTTGCTTTAAGTTTTTTCGCGCTAAAATTTATTTTCATTTCCTAGTTTATTTTTTTTTGTAATTGTCTCTCATCAGTCCAATAAATCTTTTTTGCACTTTTTTTTGTTATTGAAATTGTTTATGAAATGTTCTCAAAAGGAATAAAAAATCTGGCCAATTTTTCATTACTGATTTAAACATTTATATGAGTATTTATATTATTATTTTTATTTGTTTTCAGGTGTGTTTATCAGATGAGTCCAAAATTAAAATATTAATGGATAAGTCTTCTTTTTTAAAACGAAAGAAAGAAGAAAAATATAATGATGGTAAAACATCCTCTAAAAGTGATGGTGTGGTCAGTTATAAGTGGTAAAGGAAGTGGCCTTCTTTATATAGTTGAAGGGATGATGAACCAGGATAAATATAAAAAAGTATTAGCTACCAAATTAATTCCTCAGTTACATGATGGGTTTACTAATCCATCTAAATGCATCTTTATGCATGATTCTGCCCCATGCCATAAAGCAAAATCAGTGACAAGATAAGTCGAAAGATGTTACTGTTTTACCATGGCCTGGCAATTCTCCCAACTTGAACCCAATAAAGAACGCGTGGGAACTTTTAAAGTAGATAATTGGGCATGAAACTACAACCAACAAAAAAAATCTCATAGAGGCAATAAATAATGCCTGGTATAATGATCGCGAATTAAAAACAAATGTAAAGAACTGCATCCAAAGTATGCCAAGAAGGATATAAGCAGTAATTAATGCAAAAGGCCGCCCAACCACATACTAAAAAACATTTTGTATTATGATTTTTCTTAAATAAATGTTTAAAAATAGTAATAGTGTTTAAATAAGTGTTTTACTTTTTAAAGAAAAATACTCATTTAAGCTAGTAGCACTAATACTTATATAAAAGTTTAACATAAGAATACATAAAAGAGCTTATAATGGTTAATATTATAATTTTTGCAAATGTAATATAATTTGGCTGCCCACTGTAAATATATATATATATATATATATATATATATATATATATATATGTATATATATATATATATATATATATATATATATATATATATATATATATATATATATATATATATATATATATATATGACACACTCAGCCCAACCTTTTACAAGTCTACAGGTCTTACCCTATTAGCCACATGATATATAGTGCCCCAGTTCTTACCTCTTGCAGTCTTGCGGCAAAAAAAGAGATACAACAATTCCACAAAAATGCCTTACACATCATCGGAGTTGATGCAACCAACTTGAGCCATTCTAATATTTGTTTTGACATTGAAGAATTACTAGACAAGACCTGTATTAATATCCTTAAAAAGATCCTTGCTGACACAAACCATTCGATAACCACTAAATTACCTCAACTAATAGCAGATTACCATTTGCTCTAAATACCGCAATCACTACTACCTATCAGCAATCCTTTATTCATAAATACCTACATTCTTCATGATGGTATTTGTGACCTCTACCTTCTATGAAACATTGGCAGCTCCGCTGCCTTTTCAACACATAAATGATCAGTTCTTTATTCTGCATTCTTAGCTAACTTTTACTCATTATTTAACAACAGATAAAATTGTACAATTCATTATTTGTAATGCTAATCAATTTTAAATAAAGATTTATATATATACATATGTATATATATATATGTGTGTGTATATATATGTATATATATGCATATCTATACATGTATATATATATATTATATATATATAATACATATTATATATATATAATATATATTATATAACACACACACACACACACACACACACACACACACACACACACACACACACACACACACACACACACAAATTTAGGGAAAGTTCAACAAACCTCTAAAAATAACTTTTCCAATTCTAAACTTAATGAATTTTTTGATTCTTCTAATGCTTTTACAGTTATGGATAAAACTTTTTCATTTTCCTAAAAACAAAAAAAAAAAGTAAATTATTTTAAACTTAATTATTTGTACTCAAAACACACAGAAAATAAAATTCTTTTTAACTATTTTACACATTTTAACTTTAATAAAATTCAACTTTTTAATGTTTTACAAATTAAAAAATATTTTTCAAAAAAAAATAGAGTAGCATTTAACATTAAGATTAAACAACTAAAAACTCTCAAAAACACATTGATTTTTGGATAATAGTTTATAATTGTTATGTTTATGAGGTTCTAAATTTGGAAAAATCAACACATAGTAGATATCAACATACCAAATGATATATCAAATTCAAATTGTTTAAACAAATGGCAGAATTTACTAAAATGTTATTAATGTAATAGTGTAACCATAGCACCCACTTGCAGAGTTATAAAAATTATCATAAATTCATCTATGATTAAATCGTAGGTGTGTCCAAAACAAAAAATAGTTTCAAATTTTAATTAAAATCTGAAACCAGTATTGATTGCCAGAGAGTAAGTTGTTGGACTCATTAAGAGATGTTAAAATTTTTTTAATTTAAGACTCAAAGACCATCATAATAATAGTAAAAAGAATGACTGGACAATAGTAGGTGTCAGCAACCTTGGAACCACAGAAGCCATTTTTCAACAACAAAAAACACTATTAAGTTAAGGACCCCTTACAAATTCATTCTCTAAATTTAGAAAGAATTGAGAAGAGTTCTGGAAAACACTTCAGTAAAACTTGTGACCACAAGCAATTTAAGTGTTCAAGTGAAAAAATACATTAAGAGCAAAAGAAAAAATTTATTACAAACCAACCTTTCTGGAAACTACTTCAGATTTTAGAAAACTTTTCTACAAGTAAGAATCAGAACCATCAGACTTTTAAAGCTGTACCCTCCTTAGAAAACTCAACATAAAGAGTTGCATAGCAACTATTTATTTAAAAGACATAAAAAGCAAAAAAACCATCAATTAAATGAAAAAAAATACAAAGCCAGTCAATAGAACTTTCTGGAATCAGATGTAAGAAAGTATCGGTTTGACATGGAAAAATCTGGTCAACTTTAAATGGAGATTTCTCTAAAACCACAAATGCTTTTTATCTTTTATTTTTTTTAATTAAAAGATACTTCCTTATCTTTATCTGTGTTGATAAACTTTTGTATACAAATCAATGATTTGTAAAATGTTTCAGAAACAAGTTGAGGTGCGTAAAAAAGTTGTGAATTTTTTTGTGCAAAAATCCATTGACTTTATATCGCTTGATTGCTAAGTGTACAAATGTCCCAAAATCTATTGTCATAGATATTATAAATAAATTTAAGACTATTTAAAGCTTCGAAAGAAAACCTGGAAGTGGAAGAAAGAAAACTTTCCATAAATCCAAAAAGGTAAAGTCGATTTTCAGTTCAATAGCAAGAAAACTGAACCAGTCACAGCAAGATCTAGGAAGAAAATTCAAGACTTTGAGTTCTTATATCAAAAAAGTACTTAAAAATGCTGGAGTTAAAGCATTTTATAAGAAAAATACTCCTAAGAGAAACTTAAATGGTGAAATCAAAAGAATTCGACGCACAAAGTAGTTGGTTATAATAATGGGATATAAAAGTATGTACATAACTGAAGACAACGAAACATATTGCAAGGTGATTTTTCACAACTTTCTGATCAACAATTTTACTTAAAAAGTTGCATCCAAGATTTTTGGGCAAAGTTAATGAAGTTCTTTGTAAGACAGGTGAAGTGAAAAAAAGAAAAAAAGAGTTCCAAAAAAAATGAATTAATGCCATCAATAAGGTGAAAAAAGAAAAAATCTGAAAAATGATTGCATCAACTCACTATAAAATTCGATTTCATCCAAAATAGCCCATCAACCCCCTTAAAATTAAGTTGAAACCCTAATCGATGTAAAGAAATTAAAAAAAAAATTGTAATAAAAAGCATTTATGGTTTTAGAGAAATCTCTATTTGAAGTTGACCTGATTTTTTCGTGTCTACCCAATAAATTCAATTTCAAATTTGATATAAAAGTTAGCAATTATGTTTATTTCATTTTTATCGAAGATGGATAAATTTCACTGAGCTTTTACAAGACTTTTAAATAAAAACAATAATTATGTTTAATTTGATGGTGTGTATATATATATATATATATATATATATATATATATATATATATATATATATATATATATATATATATATATATATATATATATATATATATATAATGTAAATAAATAAAGGTAAATATATATATATAAATTCTCTCGCTCTTTATATACATACTATATAGAGACTCAGGTAATTTACTTTTGAAGAATTTTTATTTATAATACAAGAGACTTGTCTAGGGTTCAAGGATTCATTTTTATAACATATTTTTTGAGTTAAACTTTTGTTTTATTTTATAGACTAAAATTAAAGAGTGAGTTTAAACAATTTAAAAAAAAGATATATTTGGCACCCAAATATATATATATATATATATATATATATATATATATATATATATATATATATATATATATATATATATATATATAAAATGGCTACTGTCTTCTATTCTTGCCTCATAGACCTTACACAAGGCAGTAGGTCTTATAGGGGAAAGCAAAAAATTTCTGTCAAATTCACACCCCTTATCTAATAAGATCACCCATTATCTAATAAGATGTAAATTGGTTATCATAGATGTAAATCGGTTACAATGTTTCCTGCCTAGAATAATGAACACTTGATTTTCTTGACTTGACTCATGGGATTATACTTTTTCCGCCTTGGTAGTGGTTATGCAACTCCTTCTTTTATCTAATAGTGATACAGCATTAGACATCATCAAACATCTTAATACTACCTAAAGAATGGGCTTTCTGTGAAGGCCCTTGGACTTAAGTCTTTCACCTCACAACTGAAAAGTGTGCCTTCTTCATGATCTCTTGGATTCTGACACATAAATTTTTATTTATTTTCTTTGGTTTTAAATTGTTGTGGTTTTCTTTTTCTTGTGCAGCTAGTATTTCTAACTATAATTATTTCTTTCATTGTTTTCACAAAACTATTATCTTAAGAAAAAAATTATTTTATTCATTGTAAAAACTCAATACAAAAAGGTATCATTTGATGCTATGGTAAATGTTTGTTGCTAAAGATAAATGTTTGTCGCTAAGGTAAAAGTGCAAGATCTTTAACAAACTTTTAATATCTTTATCTTGAGTCTAAAAACTTACTTTTACTAATGATCATCGTAATAAACTAATGTGTGTTATTTATTTGCTGTTAACACAAATATATGCTTGAATATATATCTTGACAAAAGTCATCACTTTATAACCACTTCGAAGAAGCAGATCTTATACTTGATATCACTTCTGTGACAATTTGTATGTATATATACATATTTTTTTTTGTATGTATATAAACATATATATATTTGTATGAATGTAGATATAAATTTGCATGTTATGTACATATGGTTATCATGTGTGATTGAGTTTTGATTTTAGGGTTCATATATATACTTTATATGCATATGTGTATATATATATATATATACATATATATATATATACATATATATATACATATATATGTATATATATGTGTATATATATATATATATATACATATATATATATATATATATATATATATATACACATATATATATATATATCACCCTGAATAATTTTTTAACCACTCATTTGGCTTAAATTTATCTGGTCTTATTTTAGTATTTAGTTAATCTTATTACAATATTTTTTAATATATGATTTATCCCCTGATTTTCATAGTAATACTATTATCAATGAACTTTTATGCTATATTATCTTACATTCATTACTCAGCTTTGTTTTAATTTTCACATGCACAATTTTCATCTTTTATCATTATTTAGATAATTATTTATATCCTTCACCACATGTTTAAATCTTTACATTTTGCAGGCAATATATATATTTTTTCTACAATCATACATTACTTCATTTTTAGTAATGATTTTAAGTTGCACAGGTTGTTTATTTTTTACACTTTAAATTGATTAACAAAATTCATATAAAGTATCTATGACAACATTAGAGTTTTTTGAAGACTATTGTGTTTTATTTAATTTTAAAAGGGTTTTTAATAGGGTATATTGCCATTTGATTGTTTTTGGTTTATTTATGCTGGAAGTACCTATTTGGTTTAAATGGTTTTAGAGAGAAATTTATTAGTGTTTTTTGTTTGCATGCTTTACTTGTTTTAGTTTTGTCCTGGTGTTTTTATTAGAATTTTAATTTATTGTGCTTAGTTTCTTTCTACCGGTGGTATGGTATGTGATTTACTTTTATTTATATTGTACAGTAGATCTACACTTTTTACATCATATCATTAAAAAATATATTAGTGTTTTTTAAATTTGGGTATGGTTGGGTTTTGGCTAGCTGGAGTGAATTCTTTTTTACTACAGTATGGATTAGGCGTAAGTACAGGGTAAAGCATAAGTGGCGATGATGTTTGTCTGACGGGATAAACATGGGATATAAGTGCTGATCCTCATCGAAACGCCAGTAATAATAGACGCGACTCTGAGGAGATGTTTATTACTCAATCACTACACAAATTATGTTTACACATTGGCATTAATGTTTTTTTTTCCATTCTGAGGCCCTTCATTGCTGTATGCATACTTTTTATTTTTGTAATCAATTTTTTGTTTTATTTATTTTTTGTGTGATGACATATTTTTTGTATATCTTTGTTCATATTAGTGTTTATAAAACAATTTATTGTTTATTATTATTGTTAGTACTATTTAGGTGCATTGTCTTATTTATATTTCAAATATTCCTTTATTAATCTTTATTTTTTGTCTTGACAACTGTCAAAATATGCTTTGTTAGAAAAATAATTCTCCTTTATTCTTATGTACTTCATTTCTTCCCTCAGGCGTTCACTACTCGTGTGACCATTCGGCAAATTTTATATGCCAAAGTTTTTAAATGATATCACTTATGAGTTAGTTGATCAGAGTTGATTAGGCGTTGAGATCTGTTGCAAGGATACACCCCCTGAAAAGTGGCATTAGTGCAGGTCTTGGGCTCTGAAACATCATTGGTGATCGCAGTGCTTTTTTCTGAGGGGGATCACAATTCATCCACTACTTAATCCTAATTGGTTATTATGTTATGAACATTTTTTACCTCTTACAGCCATGATTTTTAGCGCTTTTTTAGGTTTATATTATATATTTGTAATATTTACAATACTCATATATCCTGTTGTGACACAGGTGATCAGTTTTTAATTTATTATTTTCTAGTCTTAAGTTCATGTGCAATACTAGATTTATAAAACAACTTTTTTTTCATCACACCATGTGTGATACTAGATTTATAAAACAAGATTTTTTTAACATTTATATACTATAACTTGGTGGATTAGCGAGACTATAACTTGATGAATCAGCGTTCTGGTAATCCACCAAACTATAGCGTACTGTAACTAAGGATTCAAAGTTCGAACCATAAAGGCTATGAATTCTTTTTCTTTTTATATTATCCTAACTATTATTAATTATTATATTAATTATTATCAACTATTATTAATTATAATTATTATTTTTCTTACAATTTTATCTATTTGTTTTACTTTATTGTTTTATAATATTTTTATTCACGCAAGCACTTTGTACACTAACAGATTTATATAGACTTGCTAACTTATAGGCTGTTATTTTATAAATTGCTTAAGATGACTAAAGTGTGAGTTATGGTCCCCATCCCCCTGAGCAGTAAAAAAAAATTTTTTTCTCTTATTAAATAGTCTTTATATTCATTACTGATTCTCACCCAATGATATCATATACATCTGTTTTTATTACCACATCCTCCATGTTTACGTAACTCAGAGTGTTAGCCAGGCTTGTAGAGTCCCGTTATACACAGTATTCCTGTTAACCTTAAATTCCCAATTTAAGGTTAACAGGAATACTGTTATACTAATTAAAAATCCAGCTATAGTTTGCCAAACTATATCCAAAGTTTTATCATAGCTTTGAAAATTATTGCAAACTAATAATTTCTAAATATTATTTAAAATAAAAAAGATAAAAATGGTAACTTATTAATGAAATAAATTTATGAAACTTATTAATGAAATAACTTTAAAGAAAGTCTCTATTTTAACATTTAAAACTTTGTAGAAAACCGTTGTTTTTTGCATAATTTAGCTTTTATTTCGAAAACTAATATTAAAATCTAAATTAACAAAAATTACTTGGGATTTTCCCTGCTAGTAGTTTTTAAAATTGAGAACTTAAGTGACATAATTAATTTTAAAAATCAAAAAAGCCTTCTAACAATATCAAGTACTATGTAAAAATATTAGCAAGAAGTTCAATCTTAATAAATAAAAAAACTGTTTGGTGTAACACCTACATCAAACACCTACAAATGATTTAATGTCAAAAGTTTCGCCAGTATAAGCTGAAGATTTGTGTAAATCATTGAATTTTTTACACCACAACCTTTTCTTGTGGCTTTATAACAAAATGTTTAATTTAAATTAAAAAATAAAATAACATTTAAAATAAAATAATAAAAATGAAAATGGCAAAGCGAAATTTTCTCATGTAATGTTGTATGTAAATTACTTATATAAAAAAAATTTATGTATTATTTCTATTAAAATGTTTCTTTTTTTAATTTATTTATAAAATGAATTAATTTAAATTATAGATTTAAGTAATTGAAATAAAAACAGCAAAGTTAACTTATGTATGCATGTAAGTATTAGATGTATGTAAGTCTTATTTAATGTTGTATGTTGCTTGGATGTAACTTTTATTTTTTAAGACTGAACTTTATGGTAACATTTTTACATAGTACTTGATTTAGTTAGAAGGCTTTGTGAAAATATAATTACATAACTTTACCAATTTTAAGAACAATTAGAGGTATGTTAATTAAAGATTTAAAAATGCAATTTAAAAAAATTAGATCCAAAAAGAACTTTTGTTAATTTTGTTTTTCTGATACATGTGGCACTTTACTTCTTATTTTATTCTTTATTTATCATTTTTTTTTTTTAAAAAACTCCAGGTCATTTGTAATTAATATTTGATGTCAATACAAAAAAGTTTATTTAAATAAAACTTTTAATTTTCCTTTTTGCAGGTAATCTTTAATGACGTTATTCAATAAAAAGTTATTCAAGTTTATATTAGTTAATTTTATCAAATCTTAAAATATAAACAATATCATTTTTAATACGATTTCTTTAATTATAACTATAAATTATTATAATCAAATATAAATAAAGTATACAAATATTAAAAATATACATACTATTCTTTTCAAAAAAAGGTTTTCCGCGCAATTGATTGCTTTTTTTAAAATAATTTGTTTCAGCAATATATCATTAGAAAACGAAGTTTAATTTCTGTGGCACTCTAAAGCTATTCATGGATATTATATTCATCTTTAACCTGGTGCCTTAAATTCATATTCATATAAACTTTAAATGTTCATAATATGCTACAGAGAACAGTTACAGTTAGGTCTACTCAAACTGCTTCTTTTTGTTCAAAGGTTACATCACTTTCACTTTTCTACAAATAATACATGATCATTGCTTAAGTAAAAGTTGTATAAGTCCTGACAATTTACAGTTTTTATATAATAAGTAATTAGAGGTGTTAACTACATTAATAATAATAAAAACTATGTTAATAATAAATTAACTACATTAATAATAATAAAAACTATGTTAATAATAAACTAACTAATAAAGATTAATTAATAATAAAGGGTGTTAACTTTATACATAAAAAATAATATTATTTTTTTGTTAACAAACTTTGATAACAATCAAGTTTACTATATTAAAAATAAAGAATGTTAGTTATATTTTGAGATTAAGTAGATAACCTCTAACATTTAAAAGTTTTTAACCTTATGTTCATTCAATAATAACTCTTTCTCATTCAGATTCTGCATTTGAATGTTATTTTGGTCTGCCATTTGTTGAAGCTCTTTTTTTAACGAATTTGAAATTTGGATCATTGATTGAAGTTCGTTTTCGCTTTAAAAAGAAATAACTAAATATCTAGAACAAGCTTGAAACAGCAAATTAAAATCGTAATCATCAGCAATTAACTGATTGATCAAACCAACAAAAAAGAATCCAAAATTACCAACCAAATAAAAACAAACAATCAAAAACTTAATTATAGAAATAATTAGAATGTTAAAACCTTCTTTTGTGCTCTTCATTTGCTCGTTCCAACATTAAATTTGAGTTCTCTAAACGCTTACTGTAATCTTTCTGAACATAACCTTAAAAAATGTTATTTTTTAATTAAACCATTTTAATATAAACTGCAATAAAAAGGGTATAGGAATAAAAAAAAAATTGTATTAAAAAAGTATAAACTCAATATAATTAATTTGTATGAAAAAATAACAAAAAGAAAAATACTTAGGGTACTCTCTAAAGCTTCATATTTTTTTGTAATACCAAGAAGATTTTCAGACATTGTTTGCTCAATGCTAATCATAATGAATTAAAAAAATAAGAAACAAGTATTTTAAAATTAA